>NW_027675387.1:455000-752500 GCF_965601325.2 Salmo salar
TTAACTTAGTCACAAGGTTGCGCTAACTACAGTAGTGTTGCAAAATCCTTTACACCCCACTCTTCCCCATCAGTCTTAAGAACAAAACATGTGGTTTAATGTAGATACATTTAGATACAACAGAAACAACATGTGGTATTCTCAACTTCTCTTTTAACAGAACAGAGACATTTCAGAGGAAAGAATGGTGGGAAGTGTTATAGGAGGACGGGTTCATTTTTATGGCTGAAATGAAATAAATAAATGAATTCCATTTATTCCATTCCAGTCTTCACACTGAGCCTGTCCTCATATTGCTCCTCCACCAGCCTCCTCTGGTTTGTATGTGAAAGTATGCAGGTATTCATGTTGTTGTGGAGGCAAATTATATTTAAACAAAATACTTTTAAAAGGTATAATGCAGCCGTAAAAATAAAATAAAATCAGACAGTAGAATCAGACCTGCTCCCTGACTTTTAACACTAGAATCAGTCCTATATGATAATATCAGTTTTTACCTTTATTTAACTAGGCAAATCAGTTGAGAAAAAATTATTATTTTCAATGACGGCCTACGAACAGTGGGTTAACTGCCTTGTTCAGGGGCAGAACGACAGATTTTTACCTTCTCAGCTCAGGGATTCGATCCAGCAACCTTTCAAGTACTGGCTCAACACTCTAACCAGTTGGCTACCTGCCGCCTCTACACTCTAACCACTAGACTACCTGTCGCCTCTACACTCTAACCACTAGACTACCTGCCACCTCTACACTCTAACCACTAGGCTACCTGCCGCCCCTCCACTCTAACCACTAGGCTACCTGCCGTCCCTCCACTCTAACCACTAGGCTACCTGCCGCCTCCACACTCTAACCACTAGGCTACCTGCCGCCTCTCCACTCTAACCACTAGGCTACCTGCCGCCTCTACACTCTAACCACTAGGCTTCCTGCCGTCCCTCCACTCTAACCACTAGGCTTCCTGCCGTCCCTCCACTCTAACCACTAGGCTACCTGCCGCCCCTCCACTCTAACCACTAGGCTACCTGCCGCCTCTACACTCTAACCACTAGCCTACCTGCCTCCCCTCCACTCTAACCACTAGGCTACCTGCCACCCCTCCACTCTAACCACTAGGCTACCTGCCGCCCCTCCACTCTAACCACTAGGCTACCTGCCGCCCCTCCACTCTAACCACTAGGCTACCTGCCACCCCTCCACTCTAACCACTAGGCTCCCTGCCCCCCCTCCACTCTAACCACTAGGCTACCTGCCTCCCCTCCACTCTAACCACTAGGCTACCTGCCCCCCCTCCACTCTAACCACTAGGCTACCTGCCGCCCCTCCACTCTAACCACTAGGCTCCCTGCCCCCCCTCCACTCTAACCACTAGGCTACCTGCCCCCCCTCCACTCTAACCACTAGGCTACCTGCCGCCTCTACACTCTAACCACTAGGCTACCTGCCGCCTCTACACTCTAACCACTAGGCTACCTGCCGCCCCTCCACTCTAACCACTAGGTTACCTGTCGTCCCCAAATGAGGCCTAACTGAATGATAAGAAGGATGAAGAGGTTGATTTAATGTAGAAAGACAATAGTGTAATGATGAGTTTGTGTTATGCCTATTTATCAGCAGCAAATCATTTGACCACACCCCCTTGTGGGTTAATAATATTCTCTTTTATGTTTTACTTTCCACAAATAAACTGTTGTGGGTCTGTTTTATTGACTGTAACTCTAACACTAATCACATGTATTGTAAGGAAATGAACACATGCTATGAGTTACAGTAGGCCTTTAGAGTGATGTAAAACATGTCCTGGACTCTGTCCAAGTTGATGAGCGGGAAACAAACAATAGCAGTCAACCTTCACAGCCGGCCCATCGACACTACTCCTAAACTATACCACAACTAATTTCACACATGATAAGAGTTATCCTGATCAGCTGGCCCATCGACACTACTCCTAAACTGTACCAAAACTAATTTCACACATGATAAGAGTTATCCTGATCAGCTGGCCCATCGACACTACTCCTAAACTATACCAAAACTAATTTCACACATGATAAGAGTTATCCTGATCAGCTGGCCCATCGACACTACTCCTAAACTATACCAAAACTAATTTCACACATGATAAGAGTTATCCTGATCAGCTGGCCCATCGACACTACTCCTAAACTGTACCAAAACTAATTTCACACATGATAAGAGTTATCCTGATCAGCTGGCCCATCGACACTACTCCTAAACTGTACCAAAACTAATTTCACACATGATAAGAGTTATCCTGATCAGCTGGCCCATCGACACTACTCCTAAACTGTACCAAAACTAATTTTACACATGATAAGAGTTATCCTGATCAGCTGGCCCATCGACACTACTCCTAAACTGTACCAAAACTAATTTTACACATGATAAGAGTTATCCTGATCAGCTGGCCCATCGACACTACTCCTAAACTGTACCAAAACTAATTTCACACATGATAAGAGTTATCCTGATCAGCCGGCCCATCGACACTACTCCTAAACTGTACCACAACTAATTTCACACATGATAAGAGTTATCCTGATCAGCCGGCCCATCGATACAACTCCTAAACTATACCAAAACTAATTTCACACATGATAAGAGTTATCCTGATCAGCTGGCCCATCGATACTACTCCTAAACTATACCAAAACTAATTTCACACATGATAAGAGTTATCCTGATCAGCTGGCCCATCGACACTACTCCTAAACTATACCAAAACTAATTTCACACATGATAAGAGTTATCCTGATCAGCTGGCCCATCGACACTACTCCTAAACTATACCAAAACTAATTTCACACATGATAAGAGTTATCCTGATCAGCTGGCCCATCGATACTACTCCTAAACTATACCAAAACTAATTTCACACATGATAAGAGTTATCCTGATCAGCTGGCCCATCGATACTACTCCTAAACTGTACCAAAACTAATTTCACACATGATAAGAGTTATCCTGATCAGCTGGCCCATCGATACTACTCCTAAACTATACCACAACTAATTTCACACATGATAAGAGTTATCCTGATCAGCTGGCCCATCGATACTACTCCTAAACTATACCAAAACTAATTTCACACATGATAAGAGTTATCCTGATCAGCTGGCCCATCGATACTACTCCTAAACTATACCAAAACTAATTTCACACATGATAAGTTATCCTGATCAGCTGGACCATCGACCCGCTGTGTTTTGGTCCCCCTTTTTCGATGTATGTGACAAAATGAGCATCTATTTACCAAATCCTCCTTCAGAGTCATGTGCAGGTAAAATACTTTTATTTCTATATAATACTGTATCTGAAAGAGCAGATTCTGCAGGTAAAACATTGTGATTTCTATATAATACTGTATCTGAAAGAGCAGATTCTGCAGGTAAAACATTGTGATTTCTATATAGTACTGTATCTGAAAGAGCAGATTCTGCAGGTAACACATTGTGATTTCTATATAGTACTGTATCTGAGAGAGCATATTCTGCAGGTTAAACATTGTGATTTCTATATAATACTGTATCTGAAAGAGCAGATTCTGCAGGTTAAACATTGTGATTTCTATATAGTACTGTATCTGAAAGAGCAGATTCTGCAGGTTAAACATTGTGATTTCTATATAATACTGTATCTGAAAGAGCATATTCTGCAGGTTAAACATTGTGATTTCTATATAGTACTGTATCTGAAAGAGCAGATTCTGCAGGTTAAACATTGTGATTTCTATATAATACTGTATCTGAAAGAGCATATTCTGCAGGTAAAACATTGTGATTTCTATATAGTACTGTATCTGAAAGAGCAGATTCTGCAGGTTAAACATTGTGATTTCTATATAATACTGTATCTGAAAGAGCAGATTCTGCAGTTTCCTTGACACTTACCTTTATCAAATAACTCTCAACATTCAAGAGGTGCAGCTTTATTTCCAAAGTTCAATTTTTCTTCAACAATATCCGTGTTGTCCATGTTTTAATCACATGACCACTCCAGCAGCAGCATTGATCTGGCAACTAAGCAAAAACTATTAACATAATCAAATTAAAATCTGCTATTCTGTCGTCAATGGATGAACGGCCAATAGAAACCAGATAGAAACTGATCGTGGTGCATGTGACCTCAGTTCTGGTTAGCCACAGATGTAGAAACCAACTTGCTCAAGGTCTTTCCATGTCTGGGGAAAGATGAAACCAGGCCAGCGGGTGACTGTCTGAGACTGTCTGAGACTGTGGTTTTGAGTCACGTGGAGCCTTACATGTACAAAGGCAGAATTGTGACCATGGACAGCTTCTTCACATCAATTCCCTGTCAGACAAGTTGATTGCAAAGAAGACTAGCCTGCTATGAACAGTGAACACACAAAGTTGACTAGCCTAGCCAGGTCATTATAGTATATACAGTATCTCTACCATATACAGACACCAACTACTATCCCCTTCTATTATGTTACTTTCACATTAGATGGCAAGACTCTGTAAATGGTACTAATACGGTACTTGCCGCTGGACTGTTGCAGTGTTCTACAATGTGCTCGACATGGCTGCTATCAACACGTATTGTACAAGCAATGCCTTGTCAAGACAGTCACCAGGAGAGATTTCATGATGGATCTGGCATGTGAGCTTTGTGAGAACCACATAAACGCAGAGAAAGAAGCTACAGTCACCAAGCAGGCAGCAGGTCCTGCTCTCTCTTTTCCCCCAGGCACCACATCTCCCTCGGGGGAGAAAGAAGCTACAGTCACCAAGCAGGAAGCAGGTCCTGCTCTCTCTCTTCCCCCAGGCACCACATCTCCCTCGGGGGAGAAAGAAGCTACAGTCACCAAGCAGGAAGCAGGTCCTGCTCTCCCTTTTCCCCCAGGCACCACATCTCCCTCGGGGGAGAAAGAAGCTACAGTCACCAAGCAGGAAGCAGGTCCTGCTCTCCCTTTTCCCCCAGGCACCACATCTCCCTCGGGGGAGAAAGAAGCTACAGTCACCAAGCAGGCAGCAGGTCCTGCTCTCTCTCTTCCCCCAGGCACCACATCTCCCTCGGGGGAGAAAGAAGCTACAGTCACCAAGCAGGAAGCAGGTCCTGCTCTCTCTCTTCCCCCAGGCACCACATCTCCCTCGGGGGAGAAAGAAGCTACAGTCACCAAGCAGGCAGCAGGTCCTGTTCTCTCTCTTCCCCCAGGCACCACATCTCCCTCGGGGGAGAAAGAAGCTACAGTCACCAAGCAGGAAGCAGGTCCTGCTCTCTCTCTTCCCCCAGGCACCACATCTCCCTCGGGGGGGAGAAAGAAGACACAATGTCAAGTCGGCAGGTGCACACCGAACAAGGCCAATGAAAACCGATTAGATTTGTTTGTGGACGCGAAGCATAAAGAGAAGATGGGATTGATTCACGTGTAAAGGCGCGGTACAGTGTCTGATACAATCAACAAATTATTGTTTTAATATCTTGTCATCAATATATTTCCACAAATATTTATTTATGAAATTCATCTTTTACAATTGTTCACTGTTTTTTTTGTTTCTAATTTGTCAAAAGAAACTGTAAATTGACTTTATTAATTACTATAACTCTATTACTAATCAAATCTACAAATACAGTTGATCAAATGGATTACACTGTAGTGTTTTATTGTCAGGGAAATAGGCTGTAGGACAATTTTATTTTCTACTTTGTAGAATTAACAATTGTTGTTATTTTATTTATATATTTCCACTCATATTTCTTCATGTAATTTATCCTTTACAATAGTTTATACACTATGTATCAAGTGTTTATTTAACAAACCATGTTTTCACACTTTGCACCTTGCTGGTTGATATGCATCTGATGCTTATGCTAATGTGGACGCCTGGCAACTTTCTCTAGCGGGGACGTATATGCTGATAGACCAGGTGGTTCTAGTGTTAATGACTGGTAGATGGGTGTTCTGATAGGCTGGTAGACCAGTTGGTTCTAGTGTTAAGGACTGGTAGATGGGTGTTCTGATAGGCTGATATACCAGGTGGATCTAGTGTTAAGGACTGGTAGATTGGTGTTCTGATAGGCTGATAGACCAGGTGGTTCTAGTGATAAGGACTGGTAGATGGGTGTTCTGATAGGCTGATAGACCAGGTGGTTCTAGTGATAAGGACTGGTAGATGGGTGTTCTGATAGGCTGATAGACCAGGTGGTTCTAGTGTTAAGGACTGGTAGATGGGTGTTCTGATAGGCTGAAAGACCAGGTGGTTCTAGTGTTAAGGACTGGTAGATGGGTGTTCTGATAGGCTGATAGACCAGGTGGTTCTAGTGTTAAGGACTGGTAGATGGGTGTTCTGATAGGCTGATAGACCAGGTGGTTCTAGTGTTAATTAATGACTGGTAGATGGGTGTTCTGATAGGCTGATAGACCAGGTGGTTCTAGTGTTAATGACTGGTAGATGGGTGTTCTGATAGGCTGATAGACCAGGTGGTTCTAGTGTTAAGGACTGGTAGATGGGTGTTCTGATAGGCTGATAGACCAGGTGGTTCTAGTGTTAAGGACTGGTAGATGGGTGTTCTGATAGGCTGATAGACCAGGTGGTTCTAGTGTTAATGACTGGTAGATGGGTGTTCTGATAGGCTGATAGACCAGGTGGTTCTAGTGTTAAGGACTGGTAGATGGGTGTTCTGATAGGCTGATAGACCAGGTGGTTCTAGTGTTAAGGACTGGTAGATGGGTGTTCTGATAGGCTGAAAGACCAGGTGGTTCTAGTGTTAAGGACTGGTAGATGGGTGTTCTGATAGGCTGATAGACCAGGTGGTTCTAGTGTTAAGGACTGGTAGATGGGTGTTCTGATAGGCTGATAGACCAGGTGGTTCTAGTGTTAAGGACTGGTAGATGGGTGTTCTGATAGGCTGATAGACCAGGTGGTTCTAGTGTTAAGGACTGGTAGATGGGTGTTCTGATAGGATGATAGACCAGGTGGTTCTAGTGTTAAGGACTGGTAGATGGGTGTTGACCATTCACTCATGCTGACCGGCTCCAGTACTTTGTTCTTGACTAAAGCCTCCAAGTCAGCCTAGACTTTTGGTCTGATAGCATAAGATACAGGTCCTGCTTTCAGAAACTTTGGTTTGCTGTCTGGCTTAATGCCAAGCTTCCCTGTGATGTCGTTCATACAACCCTGTTGTCCATTAAATCTGTCTGTTTCTTTAAGATGGCAGGTAGGTCTGTGTCTCTATATGTGTCATTGTATTCCCTGATGGCCAGTCCAGTGTGATTTTCTCCAACTATGAACATCCCAGTAGTGATGGATAGTCTCCCTTCACAACATAGCAGCTTTTCAGTTGGTCTGTTTACCTGAACTGTGACTTCAGTGATGTCTCTCAAGGTGACAGATTCACCTGTGTAAGTCTTTAACACGAGGTGCACTGGTTAAAGTGGAAGGTGTTTCAGTGTCTTTTTTCTGGCACAAGAGATACAGCTGCCCCTGTGTTAATCTCCATACCGGGAGACATAGTAGCCGTGCAGCCCGCCAGGAAAAAGTCTGTATTTTCAGTGTGACTTCCTGGTCTGATGAGTCACTCACCTCAGTGTTCTCTTACTCAGCAGTGTGAACATGTCTATTTGTCTTTCCTTGGAATGTCTGTTTCTTGTTTTCAGTATGATGCTTTCTCTGTTCTCTTTTTGTTTCTGGAGACTTGTTCGATGTGGTCCTTTTTAACAGAGGCTGGACAATCCATGTCCTTACACCAACATGTAGAAGACTGATGTCCCACCTTGTCGCAGTGGAAGCATGTGACTTGATTTCCCTTCCCTTGATTTTCAGTTGAAACTCTGCGCACTTCTCCTTTTTTGTGATCAACTTTTTATTTATTTTAAAGAAACACAGACAAGAACAAATAGCAGCAGGAATGGTTATACAGCTGGAGACACAATACTGTTAATATATATATCAGAACTAATAGCAGCAGGAATGGTTAAACAGCTAGAGAAACAATACTGTTAAAATATATATCAGAACAAATAGCAGCAGGAATGGTTATACAGCTAGAGACACAATACTGTTAAAATATATATCAGAACAAATAGCAGCAGGAATGGTTATACAGCTAGAGACACAATACTGTTAATATATATATCAGAATAAATAGCAGCAGGAATGGTTATACAGCTAGAGACACAATACTGTTAAAATATATATCAGAACAAATAGCAGCAGGAATGGTTATACAGCTAGAGACACAATACTGTTAATATATATATCAGAACTAATAGCAGCAGGAATGGCTATACAGCTAGAGACACAATACTGTTAATATATATATCAGAACTAATAGCAGCAGGAATGGCTATACAGCTAGAGACACAATACTGTTAAAATATATATCAGAACTAATAGCAGCAGGAATGGTTATACAGCTAGAGACACAATACTGTTAAAATATATATCAGAATAAATAGCGCAGGAATGGTTATACAGCTAGAGACACAATACTATCAAAAAATATATATAAGTATAATATGTAAACCAGGTATTGCAGGTAAAAACAATTATAATTAACCACATATACAATCACTCACCTGAGCCGCATCAACCCCTCCTGGGACCACCCCACCCCACCCTCCATCCCCTCCTGGGACCACCCCACCCCCTCCTGGGACCACCCCATCCCACCCTCCAACCCCTCCTGGGACCACCCCAACCCCTCCTGGGACCACCCCAACCCACCCTCTAACCCCTCCTGGGACCACCCCAACCCACCCTCCATCTCCTCCTGGTACCACCCCAACCCACCCTCCAACCCCTCCTGGGACCACCCCAACCCCCCCTCCAACCCCTCCTGGGACCACCCCAACCCCCCCTCCATCCCCTCCCGGGACCACCCCACCCCAACCCACCCAACCTGATCGCTATGAAATAAAATACAAAATCAGTAAAAAATCAGTAAGGCCACATTTGCACTAAAATTATAATGAACGTCAATCAGTTGGGTAAAAAACTAACTTGTATAGTTTCAGCTGCAGATAACCAGCTGTCAATTGTTTTATAAATTATATCTATAAAAGTGCTGATCCAATGAGGTGTGGTGGTAGCCCCATGGATCCTAGCAGTGGATAGTTGATAATAAATTATATGTATAAAGTGCTGATCCAATGAGGTGTGGTGGTAGACATCTTAGGTCCAACATCTGTTTAGCTGCTGTCAAACCTGACAACATTAAACCTATTTTCTGTAATGATAGTGGTGAATTATCATTAAGTGATAACAGTTTGGGGGAACAAGGTATGATGATATCCACTACAGCAGATAAGACAGAGGGTACCTCTTTCCAAAACATGTCCCCTGGTCACTCCCAGTTGATAAGAGAATTATCTAATAAAGGTAAATGAATCAATAAACCATGATGAATTATTAGTCATACAGCATGGTTAATGAATAATCAATGTAATGATTAATGTAGTGATCGATTGGTCTGATTAGTTCCAGAAAGTCCAGGAACCACTGGAGAAGGAAAGAAATGTGTGTGTGCAATTAGTATAGAGAGATAGAGAAGCAGATGGTCAAGGGAGTAAAACTTCAGAGAGTTCCTTACCTTGAAGGAAAGGAACAGGCTGAGCCAGAAGGTGATAAACAGTGTGAGAAGTTTATGGGGGATGCAGGTCACCAACAGATTGTGTGTAAATGCATGTGCGTAAGAAAGTAAGAACTATATAATGACTGTTTTGTTATCCTGACCTCAGAACGTTCTCTGAATAAAGCTACAGATACCTTTTGCAGAAAGCTGAGTCCTTGCCTAATTATTTGAACCCATTGTCTTACAAACTTTGGGCATTAGTCAAGGCGAATTGATTATTGATTATTATCATAAAAGATATAAAATTCCTTTAACAATTGGTCCTTCGAGCCGGATCTCAAACTGCCGCTGTCGTTCCAAGGAGACACGGAAACCGTGCGGATGAAATATCCGTAAATCAAAGACCTGGCCCTTTACTGTGGGTTCTTCACAGGCCGGTGGCAAACTGGTACGCGACAGAGGTGGTGACGAGATTCAACGAACATTGAAAAACTCAGCTGCAAATAACAAGGTTAGTAAGCTTTATTCATTGTTTTGGGGAATAGCACCTGCATGATTACATTAAATAAGGAATGAGTGAGAGCACCTGAATGTCTGCGTTGCATGATGAGTGATACACCTGTAGGTCTGCATTACATGATGAAATGAGGAATACACCGGTATGTCTGCATTGCATGATGGAATAAGGGACACAATTGGGTGTTGGCATTAAATAGCTCAGTCTTATCACTCAATATGAGTCAAAATCTGTCACTTCCAGGAGTGCTCATTTTGTCAAAAATGAAAAAATAACAACTCACAGCTGTGTTAATAGACCCAACTCAAACATCTGCTATCTTGAAATGTCCAAAAAAGGTATTTAAATGGGCCTACCAGACATCTTCTTGAGAGAAGATAAGGTCAGGGACTCCTGACTGACTCTCTGTCATGTTGAGATGGGTTAGTTCTTCTTGAGAGAACTAACCCAAAATTAGTCGAACTAACCCAAAATTAGTCGAAAGCCTAAGGGATTCTCTAAATAGCTCAGTCTTATCACTCAATATGAGTCAAAATCTGTCACTTCCAGGACTGCTCATTTTGTCAAAAATGAAAAAACAGGTAGAACTGGGATAGAAGCTGTTCTAGAACCTGTGGTCCAGAAACTGATTTAACAGGCAGATAGAACTGGGATAGAAGCTGTTCTAGAACCTGTGGTCCAGAAACTGATTTAACAGGCAGATAGAACTGGGATAGAAGCTGTTCTAGAACCGGTGGTCCAGAAACTGATTTAACAGGCAGATAGAACTGGGATAGAAGCTGTTCTAGAACCTGTGGTCCAGAAACTGATTTAACAGGCAGATAGAACTGGGATAGAAGCTGTTCTAGAACCTGTGGTCCAGAAACTGATTTAACAGGCAGATAGAACTGGGATAGAAGCTGTTCTAGAACCTGTGGTCCAGAAACTGATTTAACCCTTCACGCGTGAGTTCCAATATCTCTATCGGTCGCCCCAGCGTGAGTTCCTAATATCTCTATCGGTCGCCCCAGCGTGAGTTCCTAATATCTCTACCGGTCGCCCCAGCGTGAGTTCCTAATATCTCTATCGGTCGCCCCAGCGTGAGTTCCTAATATCTCTATCGGTCGCCCCAGCGTGAGTTCCTAATATCTCTATCGGTCGCCCCAGCGTGAGTTCCTAATATCTCTATCGGTCGCCCCAGCGTGAGTTCCTAATATCTCTATCGGTCGCCCCAGCGTGAGTTCCTAATATCTCTATCGGTCGCCCCAGCGTGAGTTCCTAATATCTCTATCGGTCGCCCCAGCGTGAGTTCCTAATATCTCTATCGGTCGCCCCAGCGTGAGTTCCTAATATCTCTATCGGTCGCCCCAGCGTGAGATCCTAAGATCTCTATCGGTCGCCCCAGCGTGAGTTCCTAATATCTCTATCGGTCGCCCCAGCGTGAGTTCCTAATATCTCTATCGGTCGCCCCAGCGTGAGTTCCTAATATCTCTATCGGTCGCCCCAGCGTGAGATCCTAATATCTCTATCGGGCGCCCCAGCGTGAGTTTTTTATACTCGTGATGTTAGAATGTTCTCTCCATTCCAGAATGTGATTGTTACGTCACAGTGCATTTAATCCGCGCTGCCCTCAAACCAAAGCACGCAGACTGTTTTTATTTATAGGCTGTTTTCAAACTTCAATTTCAAATGATTTTCTTAACAAGTTTTTATTTTCTAAGAACAGTTTGAATTGAGGTGTGTTCCGGCTCCTCATTCATTCACATAAAAAAATAGTCTTTTTTTTACTTTTGCGGACAATTTAATTTTTGGGACATTTCTGACCGGGACAAAATTCCCCAAGCATTTTCCAATTGTTTGTGCAGTTCAAGTCTGCAGACATTTGCTCATCTCCCGTCAGAACAGGATCTGCACACGTGTTGACATTTTCCATCTGTTGCCCTCATTGTTTTCCTTACTAATAATAACTTTGGAAATGTGTGCGTTTCTATCAAAGTAAGTGCATAATTACGTTGTAATAGTTTCTGTATGTCGTTTCTATTGTAGCATAATAGATTTGTGTATATTCTTTATAACCGCGGACACGTGAGGTAACGTTACTCATTTTATAACCTTTATGGTGTTATATTCAATCGTGCTTAGGTAGCTAGCTACATTTTTCTATCAGCTCTGTAAAACAATGCTAGTTGCGTCGGAGAAGTATTATCTTGTGTTGTATTTTGAAGCTACATGGCCTTATGACTCCCTAGTGGCGCAGCGGTCAAAGGCACTGCACATCAGTGCTAGAGACGTCACTACAGACTCCCTGGTTCAAATCCAGGCTGTATCACAACTGGCTGTGATTGGGAGTCCCATAGGGCAGCGCACAATTGGCCCAGCGTTGTCCGAGTTTGGCCGGTGTAGGCCATCATAGGTGTTGTTAAATAAAATTAAACATATGACCATGGTTTGTTTATGTGGTCTATTCAGCATGGCTCTGTTCTGCCCTGCCTTGCCCCCTTGTGGAGCTCAAAAGTTACTTTCTTACTGTTAGAACTCAAATCTGGGATTTTGTCAATGCAATAAACTATTTTTATGTTATTTGTAATATTGTTTTATTGCTATATCCTTATATTGTATTCTAATGAATAATTCCTCTTTATTCTGTACTTTCAGAAACCACAAACAGTATTTGCCAATATCATAACTGGAACTGGACATCTTTCCAGCTGAAGATTGAGGACAGCTTTTGTATGCTAACGTTCTCTCCTTAACAGTTTTACTGGATGGAAACACAGCAAGAAAACACATAGGCCAATATGTAATAGTCGTCTATTTTATTGAAGTATTGGTAGTTGGTTCAACAACAACTTGTTTTACTAGAGGACAAAAAAAATGGAATATGCATAACCCATATTTAATATTCATGCAGTGACTGAACAACAACTGCATTTCCACCCCCACCTCTAAAGGCATAGTATCATGGCAGGTCACCTGTCAAGTCACCTGTCAGGTCAGTCAGTCACTTATTGCTGCAGATGTGCTCAATAATGCTTGAGCATGTGATACTCCTCAAAGCATGGTGAAACACATAGAGGTGTATCACAAGCTAAACACGTGTATTTTGTCATCTTCCTCTGCTTACTTCTCCTGGCGCCAGACAGGCAGACTTTGCAGTGCCTCCGTGTGCGACTACCTTGAGCAGCAGTTTGAGGGAAGTCATATCCCGATATATTTAGTCTGAATATCGATATAAGATATATATCCTGATATTTCTTCCGCAAAGTGAGAGCAAATGTTCAGTCAAAGTCAAAGCCAGATATGACATGTCTCAAGTAGTTTTATTGAAAGCGGCTATTTCAGTGAACAGTTGAAAAATCAAATGAATAAATAATAAACAGGGCTCTTCACCTGGTTCAGATTAAATGCTCAGCTGTTCAAATAACAATAACATGTAAACATAAACACTGTAGAACAACAGGACGACCTTTTTGGAAATCAAAGCTTCTTAAGGTGCACATTTAAATAAATACAAATATCTTAAACAAAAATAGCCTATAAAATAAAATAGGCCTGTCTTTTTCGGAAATAAATATTATATATATTTATGAGAAAAGTCAACTTTTTTTTAGTTTGACAACTTTTAAATGGCTTATTAAAATCAAATTACAGATTTCTTCTCCTTTCTAACAAATCCACAGATGCAAATAACGAACATTACAAAATAATAAAATATGACAAACCCTAGTAAGGGCAGCAATTATATATAAATAAAGAACAAAATAAAGTGCTCAGTTTGAGAAAATGTGTTTTAAACATCAGCCTGAGATTACCATTTGCTTTTTGTTAACTCAATTTCTTATCTGAACAGCCTCAACCAGTTGCACAACAAACAGACTATCAACTCAATAAACATTTTCCCCCTCTTTTTTTACTTTGATAAACAGTAATGCTGTCTTGAGGTAGACATTAGAAGACAAGCGTGTCCTCCTTCGTTTAAAGATTTTGTGCGAGAAACACCAGCCTGTCAACGGCATCCGGCTTCAGAGATGCTCTGTGGCAGGTCACGATATTGCCACTGCAGCTGAAAACCCTTTCGGAGGGTGAACTGGTAGCTGGTAGCAAGAGATACTTTTTTGCCAGGTGGCTCAGAGCTGGAAAGACAACTTCATGATCCTTCCACCACTTGAGGGGATCAGTGTCACTCTCCACACTTGCTGACTGCAAGTAACTTGACAGTTCATTTTCAATAGCCTCCCTCTTGGTTGGTGGCGCAGTGGTGGTGGCTGTGCGCTGCTTGAAGAAGCTTGCCAGTGTCTTAGCTTTTGGTGCCACTGCTGCTTCTCCATCTGCAGGCTCAGGCACAGTTGGCACACGTAGGTAAGGCGGTTGACAGCTGCTCTGATCAGCCAGTAGCGTCTCCACCTCCAAGACAGCTCTGTGCTTCAATGCATCAACTTTTTCACTTGGGATATAGGTGGCCCTGAAGCGTGGATCCACAAATGAAGCCATCTCCAATAGGTCAGTAGTGGCTGGGTCAGAATACTTGCGGTTGAGGTACTCAACAATGCTGGTCTTGATCGATTTGCAAAGCTCGCTATCACCCTCTTCACATGCCAGGAGACTTTCGTTAAAAAGGTGCAGCACAGGTTTTACATATGATAGAGTGACGTACTCCTCACCTGACAAAGCATCGGTAAAGTCCTGGAGAGGTTTCAGGACCTTTTGGACTGCTTCTAGGACCTCTAAGTCCTGCCAGGTAGGGACAAGGTTCCTGGTCTTTTTGTCATTAGACAGGACTTTGGCCAGTGCTCCTTCCTGCTCCAGGACTCTCTCTATCATCTGCTGCCTTGATCCCCAGCGTGTGGCAGACTCGGTTATGAGTTGGTGACTTGGCAGACCCAGCTGAATCTGGACTTCAGCAAGATGCGAGACTTCTCGCTTATGCGAGAAATTTGACTCTGTTTTCACTTTAACACACTTATACAACTAAGTGCTTTCCAAAATCAAGCTTTAGAAATATTCTACATTAATATTTTCTTGTTTCATAGTTTATTTTTTTTAATCAACGCCAGTCCTAATCATAAATATCAAATATTATATTCATTTATTTTGTGAATTTTAATCCTGTAAGTGATTTGTATGTATTATTATTTGTGTATAATTTATAAATGATGACTATACTGTATGTACATTTACTGATGTTTCGTTCTTGTTGTTGTTCTTAGTATTTATGCTTAGTATTTAATGCTACTTCATATTTCTACTCCACTAAAAACTCCACAATGTTTAGGCCTACCTACGTGTCAACATTAGTTTCTAGTTACTTTGCAGTTGGCTCTTCAATCCAGAGAAAAAACTATAGTCTATCATAATAACTAAATATGTTACCTTGATGATATCAACAGGCTAACCAGCATTTTAAAGTCATAATTACCTCACCTTTACCAGCTGTAACATTAAAGTGGTAAACACATCAATGCATCACTAATTCTTATCCAATAACCTAATAAATATGGTTCTGAAATCTACCATCCTGTATTGTAAGTGATTTTACTTTTAGCACTTTATGTTTTGTGTTTTATTAATCCATTTTTGGCCAAGACAG
Organism: Salmo salar; assembly: GCF_965601325.2. NCBI lineage: Eukaryota > Metazoa > Chordata > Actinopteri > Salmoniformes > Salmonidae > Salmo > Salmo salar. Next base: position 470,642 of record NW_027675387.1, read on the forward strand.
CAGCATAAAACAAAAAAAGTTGCAGACAGACACAAAGGAAAATAATAAAAAACTAATATTTTAATATGTTTTTTTCTTTAAAGTAAAATATGTGAATAGTCCTTAATAAATCACTGCACTCCCCAATAGCCAAGTGTAGTCTGACCGAAGCACTGCATCCTCATCGTTCAGCTCCACCGCTCTGACCACGTCGCTCCCGTTGGCGGTTGTTATAGCAACCGGATGCTTTTCTTGGAGTTTCCCAGCTTGCGTCCTGCGAGGCCTCAGCTATATGCTCACCGGTGTGATCCTGGGGGGAAATAACTTGTTTTGGAGACACGACGTTGTTTTCATCTCCCCCAGTCGTTGAATGAAGTGAACATGTCACGCTTCATGTAAAGGCTCACATTGTCCTGCTCGACCCACATATCGCTGGTCAACGCCAAAATGGGTCCCGTTAGCGAGCCGGTCAGCAAGGCTCTGCCTGACTTCAGTGGACATTTGTGGCAGTGCTTCTCGTGTAAAGTAGTTGGGAAGCTCATATCTCGGGTCCATAGTTTTCAGTAGCTTTTTGAATCCGACTTGTTCCACAGTTGCAACAGGGACCATATCTTTAGCAATGTGATAGGACACCGCTTTAGTTATAGTACACCACTTGCCAATTTTCTTTTCATAAAGGCTCACTGCGGGAAAATGAAGTTTGCAGTGAGCTTTGTTTCGGGGCTTTTTCGGGTTGTCGACGGCTTGCGGCTGGGGCTTCTGCAGCGCGCAGTTTCACACACTCTTCGTATTGCAGTTTGTGCCACTGTTTTAGGTGGTGAAAAAGAGTTGTAGTGCTTCCACCCCTGGCTGTAACTTTTTTTATGGCACTGCCTACATATAACGTGATTTTGTTGCTCATCTGATACTTTGAATCCGAACCATCTCCAAATTACTGAGCCAATGCTTTTTCTTTTACTAACCAATTCCTCGTCAAAACGCTCCGCAGACGCTGTTGCTTCCTCCATGTTTGTTGAAGTGTCTGTTCCTGCCCCTCCGCCCTCTGTGCATGAAAGAGGAGGCGCGGGGAGCAGCGCAGAGAGCTCCGGGTCTGCAGCTTGCTTGGAGCAAGGATCAAAGCGAACATTTCAACTATATCGATATATGCGAAATGGTCTAATTTCATATCACATTTAAAATATATATCGATATATTTTTTATATCGATATATCGCCCAGCCCTAGTCAGGCTGATAAGAACAATTCTTATTTTGTATAACGGGTCACTTAGGATGGCAGTAGCATTGTTGACGAAATGCAGGCATCGCAGCAGAATTAGGAAGCGGTCTTGGGAAAAGAGGGTGGCAAAGAAGGGAGTTGCAAACATAGGATCTGTGCTCCAGTATTCTCTTAGGGAGTTCTTCTTTACTATCCCCATGAGGAGGACTGTCACCAGGAAGGTATACATTTCACTCATTGTGGTTGTCACCCATTTAGCGAGTTTCCCCCTCACTCCTGGCTCTCTCTTCTCCTGTAGCTCCAAGGCATAGCGATTGGTCTCCTGTACTATGTTTCCCACCAGCTCCTCTGTCAGAAACAACTTGAAGCACTCTGCCTCAGATGGAAATGGACTCCAGACTGGGACTCATCAAAACAAACAGCAGGGCCAGGAGGGGTGAAATGACTGGTGGCCTTCCAGCTACCACAGAACTCCTGTACTTCATCCACTGTCGGTCTCCCTCCATCACCACCAGCATCTTCAAAGGGACCTGGTACTTGATCAGTGGACAAGGGAACCTCAGATTCAGGGTTCTCAATGGCTACAAGGTTGGGGGGGGGGGGGGGGGGGGGGCAGCTCCTCACTGTCAGAATCTGATTCCTGACTTTCAGACTCAGACTCATTGTCAGAATTGTAAAAAAAAATCTCCATAATTTCCACATTTGTGAGTTGTCTCCTTTTGAAAGACATTGCTAATGCTACAGCTTAGCTCACTAGCTACATACATAAACAACAACACTGAATGGCTCAGAGTGAGAGGGGACGTGATTGACTGCCGGCATGCGTCACTTGTATCAATAAATCACCATCAGAAAATGTTTTGTGAGGTAATTATTTGTGTATTTACTGTTTTATTCACATGTTTTCAATTCTGGGTGACAAATCATGCATTCCGATTCTTGCATAGATTGTAATGGGCACATATTATGTGTGTAAAATACTTATTTGAAGGTTATACTGATTATGATGAGCTAAGCTAATTCCAGCTATGTGTATGGAGCCATGTTTGTTGACATACAATGCATTCTGGGTTTCACGTAATCATCCGTTTGACCAAAGATGTTATAACAAAATGAGGTGAGTAAGAGTTCACTCATTTTTTGAGGACTTCCGGAAATGAATGGTGGGATGTGAACGACGGTAGATGACACACCCCTTCAACACTATAAACAGACCAAACTCATCTTGTCTTTTATTATCTTCGGTTTCTGTGAGGGGAAAAAATGCATGGCTGCGCGCTGAAACTAATCGTCGGATTACTGTCGATTTCTAGAAAGTGTTTTACCTAATTATTTCGATCAATGGTGAGCTCACCCCGTGATGTGATTAATTATACATAGTAATTGCAATTAGCTAATTCATATTGTAGTTTACGTCAGCCGAGAGTTAGAAAATATGACTGCTTGTGTTGGGTCAATCTTTCCTCAGTTAGCGATAGGACAAATGTAGCCTACATTTTTCCGGTTAGGATGATTGTGTTGTGCTATATATATATATATATATATATATACATACACACACACACTGCTCAAAAAAATAAAGGGAACACTAAAATAACACATCCTAGATCTGAATGAATTAAATAATCTTATTAAATACTTTTTTCTTTACATAGTTGAATGTGCTGACAACAAAATCACACAAAAAGAATCAATGGAAATCCAATTTATCAACCCATGGAGGTCTGGATTTGGAGTCACACTCAAAATTAAAGTGGAAAACCACACTACAGGCTGATCCAACTTTGATGTAATGTCCTTAAAACAAGTCAAACTGAGGCTCAGTAGTGTGTGTGGCCTCCACGTGCCTGTATGACCTCCCTACAACGCCTGGCCATGCTCCTGATGAGGTGACGGATGGTCTCCTGAGGGATCTCCTCCCAGACCTGGACTAAAGCATCCGCCAACTCCTGGACAGTCTGTGGTGCAACGTGACGTTGGTGGATGGAGCGAGACATGATGTCCCAGATGTGCTCAATTGGATTCTGGTCTGGGGAACGGGCGGGCCAGTCCATAGCATCAATGCCTTCCTCTTGCAGGAACTGCTGACACACTCCAGCCACATGAGGTCTAGCATTGTCTTGCATTAGGAGGAACCCAGGGCCAACCGCACTAGCATATGGTCTCACAAGGGGTCTGAGGATCTCATCTTGGAACCTAATGGCAGTCAGGCTACCTCTGGCGAGCACATGGAGGGCTGTGCGGCCCCCCAAAGAAATGCCACCCCACACCATGACTGACCCACCGCCAAACCGGTCATGGTGGAGGATGTTGCAGGCAGCAGAACGTTCTCCACGGCGTCTCCAGACTCTGTCACGTGCTCAGTGTGAACCTGCTTCATCTGTGAAGAGCACAGGGTGCCAGTGGCGAATTTGACAATCTTGCTGTTCTCTGGCAAATGCCAAACGTCCTGCACGGTGTTGGGCTGTAAGCACAACCCCCACCTGTGGACGTCGGGCCCTCATACCACCCTCATGGAGTCTGTTTCTGACCGTTTGAGCAGACACATGCACATTTGTGGCCTGCTGGAGGTCATTTTGCAGGGCTCTGGCAGTGCTCCTCCTGCTCCTCCTTGCACAAAGGAGGAGGTAGCGGTCCTGCTGCTGGGTTGTTGCCCTCCTACGGCCTCCTCCACGTCTCCTGATGTACTGGCCTGTCTCCTGGTAGTGCCTCCATGCTCTGGACACTACGCTGACAGACACAGCAAACCTTCTTGCCACAGCTCGCATTGATGTGCCATCCTGGATGAGCTGCACTACCTGAGCCACTTGTGTGGGTTGTAGACTCCGTCTCATGCTACCACTAGAGTGAAAGTACCGTCAGCATTCAAAAGTGACCAAAACATCAGCCAGGAAGCATAGGAACTGAGAAGTGGTCTGTGGTCCCCACCTGCAGAACCACTCCTTTATTGGGGGTGTCTTGCTAATTGCCTATAATTTCCACCTGTTGTCTATTCCATTTGCACAACAGCATGTGAAAGAAATGTATTGTCAATCAGTGTTGCTTCCTAAGTGGACAGTTTGATTTCACAGAAGTGTGATTGACTTGGAGTTACATTGTGTTGTTTAAGTGTTCCCTTTATTTTTTTGAGCAGTGTATATTTATTTAACCTTTATTTAATTAGGCAAGTCAGTTAAGAACAAATTCTTATTCACAATGACAGCCTACCCGGCCAAACCCGGACGACACCGGGCCAATTGTGCGCCGCTCTATGGGACTTTCAATCACGGCCGGATGTGATACAGCCTGGATTCAAACCAGGGACTGTAGTGACACCTCTTGCACTGAGATGCAGTGCCTTAGACCGCTGTGCCACTCGGGAGCCCCAGCCTCCTGTACATGTACATATTTACCTCAACTACCACGTATCCCTGCACATTGATATGGTATTGGTACTCCTTGTATATAGCTTCATGCTTGTGTGTTTTATTTCTCGCTTTTTTTATCATTTTATCTAAAACTCTACATCTTTGGGAAAGAGTTTGTAAGTAAGCATTTCACTGTTGTATTTGGCGCATGTAACAAATAACATTTGATTTGACACACACACACACACACACACACACACACGTGAAATGCTAAATGTAATGTAATGGCTGCTGGCAGATGGGTGTTTTTATCTGTACACGTACCTGTACATCATGTCCTGTCCTGTAGTGTGATACACAACACACAGGTTCCAGTCTGGAATCACAAGCACTAAGGACAATCAGTGGTTGTGACAGTGTGACATAGAGCCACAATGACGTTACCAGTCTTATGTAACATCAGGCACTAAGAGCATGACAGTTCAGAGACATCAACAGCATTACAGTGCCAGGCAATCCATCCCTCTGTCCTTGCATCAGTCATTGCGTTATGCCAGCCCGCCCACTTGTTTCAGAAACATGAATGAATGATACCGATGAGACCATCTGAGAGACAATCTGCTAACTCGTTAGCCCTGACACAGTTCCTATTAACAATGGCTGTTGTATATGCTTTAATTACACTGATGAGGTACATGATACTGTTCAGCCAGTATCAATCCCTAGATCTACAGCAATATAAGTACACGACAACATACTGTACGTTGTACGCTCACCTCTTTGCTACAAAGCACTGCAGCTTTTTTTCTGTTTGTCAATGAAAGCCTCTCATTTTACATTTAATCGATACTATAGCAAAATAATTTTGCACGGACAAAAAGGAGGATGGCTATGAACAAACTACTCCACTCCAACGAGTGGCCATAAGAATGAGATCGCACACTGATGCATGTCAGAAGGTGCTTTCAACTGGGATGTGGTAGTAGCCCTGTCCTGCAGTCAAATTATCTAGTGGCCTCACGGGTGGAGTGATATTCTTATTTTTCATAATTTAATCATTTATAAACATTATTCGATTTTTTTTAATGCAGAAAATCCGGTGTTTCTATGTCTAACAGTTTTGTTATATTCAGTATTCTATGACGTATATAAAGTGTAATATTGGGATGCAAACTCAGAATTGAATACATCAGATAATGACCAGATCTCCCAGTGGAAGAAAGTCACATAATACTACAATTTCTTTCCCCAACACCAGCAAATTCTTTAGTTGCAAGGCTGGACTTTTCCTAATGTTGTTGAGAGACAAGAAGCATGGCAAAGGGACAGACTAATAGTTTACTCAACTTTACACTACTAGGCTACCTGTTCTCTCTCCCTCTGTCAACAGCCAAGTGGAATTCACATGATTTCACAAAGCTGGAACTCAGTCAGCTGTATAAGGAAATAAGCAAACAGGAAACCACTCACCCAGAGGCGGCGCTCCTAGTGGCCGGAGACTTTAATGCAGGGAAACTTAAATCAGTTCTACCAAATTTATATCAACATGTTAAATGTGCATCCAGAGGGAAAAAAATTCTAGATCACCTGTACTCCACAGACAGAGACGCATACAAAGCTCTCCCTTGCCCTCCATTTGGTAAATCCGACCATAATTCTATCCTCCTGATTCCTGCTTACAAGCAAAAATTAAAGCAGGAAGCACCAGTGACTCGGTCAATAAAAAAGTGGTCAGATGAAGCAGATGCTAAACTACAGGACTGTTTTGCTATCACAGACTGGAACATGTTCCGGGATTCTAACGATGGCATTGAGGAGTACACCACATCAGTCACTGGCTTTATCAATAAGTGCATCAAGGACGTCGTCCCCACAGTAACTGTATGTACATACCCCAACCAGAAGCCATGGATTACAGGCAACATTCGCACTGAGCTAAAGGGTAGAGCTGCCGCTTTCAAGGTGCGGGACTCTAACCCGGAAGCCCATAAGAAATCCTGCTATGCCCTGTGACAAACCATCAAACAGGCAAAGTGTCAATACAGGGCTAAGATTGAATCATATTACACTGGCTCCGATGCTCGTCTTATGTGGCAGGGCTTGCAAACTATTACAGACTACAAAGGGAAGCACAGCCGCGAGCTGCCCAGTGACACGAGCCTACCAGATGAGCTAAATCACTTCTATGCTCACTTCGAGGCAAGCAACACTGAGGCATGCATGAGAGCATCAGCTGTTCCGGACGACTGTGTGATCATGCTCTCCGTAGCCGACGTGAGTAAGACCTTTAAACAGGTCAACATACACAAGGCTAGCCTCCCGGGTGGCGCAGTGGTCTAAGGTGCTAGCTGTGCCACCAGAGATTCGAGGTTTGAGCCTAGGCTCTGTCGCAGCCGGCAGCGACCGGGAGGCCCATGGGGCAGTGCACAATTGGCCCAGCATCGTCCGGGTTAGGGAGGGTTTGGCCGGCAGGGATATCCTTGTCTCATCGCGCACTAGCGACTCCTGTGGCGGGCTGGGCGCAGTGCACACTGACCAGGTCGCCAGGTGTACGGTGTTTCCTCCGACACATTGGTGCTGCTGGCTTCCGGGTTGGATGGACATTGTGTCAAGAAGCAGCGCGGCTAGGTTGGGTTGTGTTTCAGAGGACGCATGGCTCTCGACCTTCGCCTCTCCAGAGTCCGTATGGGAGTTGCAGCAAAGAGACAAGACTGTCACTACTACCAATTGGATACCATGAAATTGGGGAGAAAAAAAGGGGTAAAAAATAATAAAAAATAACATACACAAGGCTGCGGGGCCAGATGGATTACCAGGATGTGTGCTCCTGGCATGTGCTGACCAACTGGCAAGTGTCTTCACTGACATTTTCAACATGTCCCTGATTGAGTCTGTAATACCAACAAGTTTCAAAAAGACCACCATAGTGGTGCCCAGTGCCCAAGAACACAAAGGCAACCTGTCTAAATGACTCACGCACTCACGTCTGTAGCTGTGAAGTGCTTTGAAAGGTTGGTAATGGCTCACATCAACACCATTATCCCAGAAACCCTAGACCCACTCCAATTTGCATACCGCCCAAACAGATCCACAGATGATGCAATCTCTATTGCACTCCACACTGCCCTTTCCCACCTGGATAAAAGGAACACTTATGTGAGAATGCTGTTCATTGACTACAGCTCAGCGTTCAACACCATAGTACCCTCAAAGTTCATCACTAAGCTAAGGATCCTGGGACTAAACACCTCCCTCTGCAACTGGATCCTGGACATCCTGACGGGCCAGGTGGTGAGGGTAGGTAGCAACACATCTGCCACGCTGGTCCTCAACACTGGAGCTCCCCAGGGGTGTGTGCTCAGTCCCCTCCTGTACTCCTTGTTCACCCATGACTGCATGGCCAGGCACGACTCCAACCTAATCATTAACCTGTTAGGGCTAGGGGGCAGTATTGACACGGCTGGATAAAAAACATACCCGATTTAATCTGGTTACCACTCCTACCCAGTAACTAGAATATGCATATACTTATTACATATGGATAGAAAACACCCTAAAGTTTCTAAAACTGTTTGAATGGTGTCTGTGAGTATAACAGAACTCAAATGGCAGGTCAAAACCTGAGAGATTCCTTTACAGGAAGTGGCCTGTCTGACCATTTCTTGAACTTCTTTTCCATCTCTATCTTTTACTAAGGATCTCTGCTCTAACGTGACACTTCCTACGTCGTCCATAGGCGCTTAGAGCCCGGGAAAAAACAGAATGTCGTCATCCCAGCCCCAGGCTGAAACACATTATCGCCTTTCTCAAGTGGCCGATCAAGAGACACTAGCTTATGCGCGTGACCCCGACCGCCCCCGCCTTTGGGATTTTTTTCCTCTGTTTGCCGAAAAGGAGATTCCCTGTCGGAATATTATCGCTTTTCTACGAGAAAAATGGCGTAAAAATTGATTTTAAACAGCGGTTGACATGCTTCGAAGTACGGTAATGGAATATTTAGAATTTTTTTGTCACGAATTGCGCCATGCGCGCGACCCTTCTTTACCATTTCGGATAGTGTCTGGAACGCACGAACAAAACGCCGCTATTCGGATATAACGATGGATTATTTTGGACCAAACCAACATTTGTTATTGAAGTAGCAGTCCTGGGAGTGCATTCTGACGAAGACAACAAAAGGTAATCAAACTTTTATAATAGTAAATATGATTATGGTGAGTGCTAAACTTGCCGGGTGTCTAAATAGCTAGCCCGTGATGCCTGGGCTATGTACTTAGAATATTGCAAAATGTGCTTTCACCAAAAAGCTATTTTAAAATCGGACATATCGAGTGCATAGAGGAGGTCTGTATCTATAATTCTTAAAATAATTGTTATGCTTTTTGTGAACGTTTATCGTGAGTAATTTAGTAAAATGTTAGCGAATTCCCCGGAAGTTTGCGGGGGGTATGCTAGTTCTGAACGTCACATGCTAATGTAAAAAGCTGGTTTTTGATATAAATATGAACTTGATTGAACAAAACATGCATGTATTGTATAACATAATGTCCTAGGGTTGTCATCTGATGAAGATCATCGAAGGTGAGTGCTGCATTTAGCTGTCTTCTGGGTTTTGGTGACATTATATGCTAGCTTGAAAAATGGGTGTCTGATTATTTCTGGCTTGGTACTCTGCTGACATAATCTAATGTTTTGCTTTCGTTGTAAAGCCTTTTTGAAATCGGACAGTGTGGTTAGATTAACGAGAGTCTTGTCTTTAAATAGCTGTAAAATAGTCATATGTTTGAGAAATTGAAGTAATAGGATTTTTAAGGTTTTGAAAATCGCGCCACAGGCTTCAAGTGGCTGTTACGTAGGTGGGACGAATTCGTCCCGCCTAGCCCATAGAGGTTAAGTTTGCAGTCGACACAACAGTGGTAGGCCTGATCACCGACAACGACGAGACAGCCTATAGGGAGGAGGTCAGAGACCTAGCCAGGTGGTGCCAGAATAACAACCTATCCCTCAACGTAACCAAGACTAAGGAGATGATTGTGGACCACAGGAAAAGGAGGACCGAGCATACCCCCATTCTCATCAACGGGGCTGTAGTGGAGTAGGTTGAGAGCTTCAAGTTCCTTGGTGTCCACATCAACAACAAACTAGAATGATCCAAACACACCATGACAGTCGTGAAGAGGGCACGACAAAGCCTATTCCCCCTCAGGAAACTAAAAAGATTTGATATGGGTCCTGAGATTCTCAAAAGGTTCTACAGCTGCAACATCGATAGCATCCTGACTGGTTGCATCACTGCCTGGTATGGCAACTACTCGGCCTCTGACCGCAAGGCACTACAGAGGGTAGTGCATACGGCCCAGTACATCACTGGGGCTAAGCTGCCTGCCATCCAGGACCTCTACACCAGGCAATGTCAGAGGAAGGGCCTAAAAATTGTCAAAGACCCCAGCCACCCCAGTCATAGACTGTTCTCTCTACTACCGCATGGCAAGCGGTACCGGAGTGCCAAGTCTAGGACAAAAAGGCTTCTCAACAGTTTTTACCCCCAAGCCATAAGACTCCTGAACAGGTAATCAAATGGCTACCCGGACTATCTGCATTGTGTCCCACCCACCACCCGCCAACCCCTCTTTTACGCTACTGCTACTCTCTGTTCATCATATATGCATAGTCACTTTAACCATATCTACATGTACATACTACCTCAATCAGCCTGACTAACCGGTGTCTGTATGTAGCCTCGCTACTTTTATAGCCTCGCTACTGTATATAGCCTGTCTTTTTACTGTTGTTTTATTTCTTTACTTACCTGTTGCTCACCTAATACCTTTTATGCACTATTGGTTAGAGCCTGTAAGTAAGCATTTCACTGTATTCAGCGCACGTGACAAATCAACTTTGGTGAAAATCTCCTAGAGATGAACGTACTTTGGTGCAAAAAGTGCAAATCAATCCCAGAACAACAGCAAAGGACCTTGTGAAGATGTTGGAGGAAACAGGTACAAAAGTATCTATATCCACAGTAAAACGAGTCCTATATCAACATAAGGCCACTCAGAAAGGAAGGCCGCTCAGCAAGGAAGAAGCCACTGTCCAAAACCACCATAAAAAAAGCCAGACTACAGTTTGCAACTGCACATGGGGACAAAGATCATACTTTTTGGAGAAATGTCCTCTGATCTGATGAAACAAAAATAGAACTGTTTGGCCATAATGACCATCGTTCTGTTTGGAGGAAAAAGTGGGAGGCTTGCAAGCCGAAGAACACCATCCCAACCGTGAAGCACGGGGGTGGCAGCATCATGTTGTGGGGGTGCTTTGCTGCAGGAGGGACTGGTGCACTTCACAAAATAGATGGCATCATGAGGTAGGAAAATTATGTGGACATATTGAAGCAACATCTCAAGACATCAGTCAGGAAGTTAAAGCTTGGTCTCAAATGGGTCTTCCAAATGGACAATGACCCCAAACATACTTCCAATGTTGTGGCAAAATGGCTTAAGGACAACAAAGTTAATGTATTGGAGTGGCGATCACAAAGCCCTGACCTCAATCCGATAGAAAATCTGTGGGCAGAACTGAAAAAGCGTGTGTGTGCAAGGAGGCCTACAAATCTGACTCAGTTACACCAGCTCTGCCAGGAGGAATGGGCCAAAATTCACCCAACATATTGTGGGAAGCTTGAGGAAGGCTACCCAAAACCTTTGACCCAAGTTAAACAATTTAAAGGCAATGCTACCAAATACTAATTGAGTGTATGCAAACTTCTGACCCACTGGGAATGCGATGAAAGAAATAAAAGCTGAAATAAATTATTCTCCCTACTATCTTTCTGACATTTCACAGTCTTAAAATAAAGTGGTGATCCTAACTGACCTAAGACAGGGAACTTTTACTAGAATTAAATGTCAGGAATTGTGAAAAACTGAGTTTAAATGTATTTGGGTAAGGTGTATGTAAACCTCCGACTTCAACGGTATATCTCCCTGACTAACTTCAAGCATCAGCTATCTGAGCAGCTTACCGATCATTGCAGCTGTACACAGCCCATCTGTAAATAGCCCATCCAACTACCTACAAATCAAATCAAATCAAATGTATTTATATAGCCCTTCGTACATCAGCTGAAATCTCAAAGTGCTGTACAGAAACCCAGCCTAAAACCCCAAACAGCAAGCAATGCATGTGAAAGAAGCACGGTGGCTAGGAAAAACTCCCTAGGAAAAACTCCCTAGAAAGGCCAAAAACCTAGGAAGAAACCTAGAGAGGAACCAGGATATGAGGGGTGGCCAGTCCTCTTCTGGCTGTGCCGGGTGGATATTATAACAGAACATGGTCAAGATGTTAAAATGTTCATAAATGACCAGCATGGTCAGATAATAATAATCATTGTAGTTGTCGAGGGTGCAACAAGTACGTCCGGTGAACAGGTCAGGGTTCCGTAGCCGCAGGCAGAACAGTTGAAACTGGAGCAGCAGCATGGCCAGGTGGACTGGGGACAGCAAGGAGTCATCATGCCAGGTAGTCCTGAGGCATGGTCCTAGGGCTCAGGTCCTCCGAGAGAAAGAAAGAAAGAGAGAAAGAGAGAATTAGAGAGAGCATATTTACATTCACACAGGACACCGGATAAGACAAGAGAAATACTCCAGATGTAACAGACTGACCCTAGCCCCCCGACACATAAACTACTGCAGCATAAATACTGGAGGCTGAGACAGGAGGGATCAGAAGACACTGTGGCCCCATCCAATGATACCCCCGGACAGGGCCAAACAGGCAGGATATAACCCCACCCACTTTGCCAAAGCACAGCCCCCACACCACTAGAGGGATGTCTACAACCACCAACTCACCGAAGACAAGGCCGAGTATAGCCCACAAAGATCTCCGCCATGGCACAACCCAAGGGGGGGGGCGCCAACCCATCCCCATATTGTTTTATTTACTTTTTTTGTTCTTTTGCACACCAGTATTTCTACTTGCACATCATCATCTGCACATCTATCACTCCAGTGTTAATAACACTGGATTTTTTTATTGTGTTATTGACTGTACTTCTGTTTATTCCATGTGTAACTCTGTGTTGTTGTTTGTGTCGAACTGCTTTGCTTTATCTTGGCCAGGTCGCAGTTGTAAATGAGAACTTGTTCTCAACTAGCCTACCTGGTTAAATAAAGGACTTGTTCTCAACTGGCCCACCTGGTTAAATAAAGGACTTGTTCTCAACTGGCCTACCTGGTTAAATAAAGGTGAAATAAATGTTTTTGTTTATAAAAAAAAAATGTCTGACATCAATGTGTGAGCAACTACAATAATTGAATATGGTCAATTTCAAACATTTGTATATAACATAAACATACTGTTGACATGTAGGCTATGGTGTAATGGAATGGTTTGCCTTGTGTGGTAGGTTTTGTGGGTTTTGACACTCTTATGTAGGTGTTATAACCAGCCATAAAATAACTCAATATATGTCACAACAGGTCCAAATATGTGTCATAACAGTGTTATGACCATATTATAACAGGCTATGACAAGTTATGTCAGCTGTTATGACATATTATGACATGGTTATGACTGTGTCATAATGTTTTATGACGCTGGATGTCAAGTACAGTGTTACCAAAGTGAGTCGTAAACAGCAAATGTGAGTCAACAACAAACAACAACAACTATGACGGTATCACATTTTTTAAATAACACACTCTGATGCGGCATTTATATGCACCTCATTTACTTTCAATAAACCAAATTGACGCACAAATTATAGATGTGCTGTGTCCTGTTCTGATTTCATAATTCATACCCTATGAAATGATTTATCCCTCAGATGGTCTTCTCTGATACTAGTTGGCTGTGGCTGAGCTCCAGATGGGGTCAGGGTTAGGGTTTGGACACGATTCCAATAATGGGTTGGCATGAACAGAGATTTTGCAATCTCTCCGATTTTCGGGAATCAGAACTGAAGCTGTGTCCAGCAAAATTCCCAGCGGTGGGCAGACAGGGGGTGAGTTCTCTCCTCAGCAGATATAAGGCCTTGGTCCTATAACTTCTCACGGAGTACATCGTCTTTACAGAGGAGACACAGCTCAACATACAAACTGATAAACAGATATTTCCATCAAAATGTGGTATGTTATACTTTTCATATTCTTTCTTCAACAAAACCCTAGTTGCCTGGCAATTGTTGTCATTGCAGTACCAATCCAAATGAATCTCTGAAATGTCTTTGGACAATGGATCTTTGTAAAATGGCAGGGAAACACAGCTACTTAAATCTTTCAAAAAACATTCAAATTGCTTTAGCTAGAGACCTTTTCTAAATATAGGTTAACAAGCAAGCCCAGAGACTTCCTAAGTAAAGGAACCGTTAGTTGTGGTACTAGTGAGTGTTTGGGCGCTGTCTGTCAGTTGGCTCTGTGTGTGTGTACTGTACTTATGTGTTCCTTCTGTCCGCAGGTCATCCCTGGTAGTGCTCCTCGCGGCCTCCTGTGTCTGTCTGGAACAGGACAAAATCAAAATCAAAATCAAAATCAAAACCAAATCAATTGATGAGATGTCAGACAATTCAGGTAGCTATCTGTCTAACTGACACATAACCAACTCCCTGCCTTATGCCAATACGGGCTTACTTTTTCTGATTTAGATTGAAATGTCAACAAAGTGAGAGGGATGAAATGTTTTCAAACAAAAACATGTACATTTTAAAGATCATTGACAACCTTTCTTGTCCCATGTCTATGTTAAGGTGGGTGTTAGTGACACCATTGATGCAGAATATCGCCCAAAAATATTGGACTTACACATTACACGTGTGTTTTCACACGTGCAATTTGTCTATTTCCGAAACATATTATATTTGCTGGCCCATTGTGACTGGTTCGTGTAAGGATATCACTCACATTTCAATTACACTGTCACTCTCATCGGATGTTCTGAAGCCAATCTTCACTATGGATCCCCTTACGCAACTCTGAGCTGAGCAGACACAAGCTGTTCCTATTCAGCCTGTTGGAGAATACAGTAGCTGTGGCCAAAATGAGGATGTCACCATCACTTTCAAGTGAGAACCTTGTTAAGTCTCACGGCTCACAGCTATTATCCCGATTATCTTAAAAATCGATTCAGCAGCGACACACATGAGATGACAGGGATCAAAGAGAAGGCAAGCAGGGAGGAAAGGAAGGAGAGATCCTCAGTCTCAGCTTCCTCCAAGCTGGATGGTAAAATATGTCATTAGGAAAATCTACAGAGCATGAAAGCCTTGAAAAGTAAAATTCCTCAAAATCCACCTCTCATCAAACGTTTCAGGAAAATGTTTGAGAAGAGAAATGACACTAATTCCATCCTCATCTAGGTTTCTGCGTATTGTGACCTCCAAGGTAATTCTGTGAAAGCTAGCCTTGTCTGGCTCAAGTCATGACAACACTTATTTTTTTTAGATAATAGTAGATGATTAATGAATTTACTGAACTTTTGTCAGGTCAAAGCTAAAAGGTTCCAGAAAGCTACTACCAAATGTTATGTGTATTCAAGTGAATAGTGTTGATTTTAGCAAACTCAAACTCAAACTAAAACAAAGGCTGGAATTGTATTGAGGCACATTTCATTTTTCTGCAATAATCTTTTATGGTTGTGTTTGAGTTGCACAGCAGTAAGTGCTAGGTGGTGCTGAGTTGGGGATGTTTTAACCATATAGAGATTGTATAGAAATAATGTTGTTGTGTTTCTTGCCCAGACCTGCGCTTCAGGCGTATGGTTGGGGGCACCCTGGCCCCTCATGTCCCCTGGCAGGCCATGGTCTATCTGAGTAAAAACGTCATGAACGGGGGCTTCGCTGGGGGAGCTCTAATCTCTGACCGCTGGGTCCTGACCGCTGGCAGGAACTTGTTTGTCAGGAAGAGTAGGCAGGACACCCAGGGGAAAGAACCAATCATCCCCAAGGTGTACCTAGGCATCACGCGATACTCCCAAGCCAATGACTCCAAAGAAGTTGCTGTAGAAAAGGTGAGCTAGTATACCCATTACCATCTCTTTCAAACAATATACAGACAATTCAGTATTTACAGCAAGCAGAACTGCACTGGGCTCTCTCACCTACATCATCATTTTCAGTCTTATAGGTAGTTAGAGCACAAATACAGTAGATCGTCAAAAAAAAGGTCCTATGAATTATTCCCTTCCCCTTCTAGGTGGTTCTGCACCCAGGCTTCCAGAGCGTGTCAGACTGGGACAACGACCTGGCTCTGATTCAGCTGAAGGAGCCATTCACCTTGAGCGAGGCTGTGATGCCCATCCCTCTGCCTGAGAGGGGTGAGGACCTGGCTGAGGCAGCCCAGGAGAAAGGCATCATCACAGGCTGGGGTTGGGGGGTCCACTTCACCCCCGCTGAGTCACTGAAACACCTGGTATTGCCTGTGGCATCGCATAGCTTCTGTAAGGCAGAGTACAACCGTGGTGGCAGCACTCCAACCATAGACGACAACATGTTCTGTACTGGAGCCAGCAAGTACCAGGAGAATGTGTGCTTTGGGGATGCAGGCGGTGCCCTGGCAGTCCAGGACCCCAAAGACGGCAGAGTGTATGCTGCAGGGATCCTGTCCTTCGATAAGGCCTGTGCCGTGAGGAAATACGCTGTCTACATGAAGCTCTCTGCCTACATGCCTTGGATCAACAGTGTCCTCAGGGGTGACAGTGAGAAATCAGCCAGTCTCCGCTCCAGTGTAATGTCTGAGATGTTTTCGAGGCAGTTGTAGCCTCCACTCAGCACAGTTTCAGATATGAGAGCCGGGGCTCATAATCTCCATTATGCCTTTGCTAACAAAGTAATTTTCTGACTTGATCTTGTAAAACTCTCTCAAGTTTCGACTTTCATTGAGTGTGTGCCCCCGCCTGATTGAGTGTGTCTTCCGATGTTGATTTCAAAGGATTTTCAATAAATTAATCTCTCCTAAGAAGTTTGGTTTCCGATGTTTCACCTTATAACTTTTATTCACATTTTCTTCAACTCATTTTAGAATGCTGGGAAACATGTTTTAGATCATCTCTACAAGCTGGAACCTTAGAGCATGTTAGAGCCATTAAAACAAGTAGCCTACAGCTAGGACATGAGACGATTCTGAAGTTCATTTAAGTAATGGAATTATTAAGGAAAATTGTTATCTGGCCAAGGAGGATATTGTGTTGAGACCAGCAAGGGTTTTTTAGTAGATTTGTCATGAAAATCATTCAAGAAGGAAATAACTTGTTCTAAAATAGAGCTACATAAACGAGGGTCTAGAATCCCTCCCAGCAGGGGAATGGAGGTCATGTCACTCCTGGTTAGTGACTAATTTAAATACAGAAGACAAAAGGCTTGTCATCACAGCTCAACACTAGTTAATAGCTCTCTTGCTTTGGAGCAGCCTGCTGTACCACAATTTGTTCAGTTTCAACAAGAGATATCTCAGAAATGGTGCCGAAGAGTATGGCTGATGTTTTACATGCCCGTAATCAATTGTGCTATTTTGTTCATTTTTTTGTGTTGTTTGTAACTTATTTTTTAACTTATTTTGTACATAATGTTGCTGCTACCGTCTCTTACGACCGAAAATAACTTCTGGACATCAGAACTGGGATTACTCACCACGGACTGGTAGAAGCTTTTTCCTTTAATCTCTATGTACTAGGGGCTATGTGGGACGCATGCGTCCCACCCCTGGTACACCCTATCAACAACAGGTGAAATATCAAGAGCGCCAAATTTGAAAACAATTAAATGTCATAATTCAAATTTCTCAAAAATACAACTATCTTACACCCTTTGAAAGATAAACATCTCCTTAATCTAACCACGTTGTCCGATTTCAAAAAGGCTTTACGGCGAAAGCATAAAGTTAGATTATGTTAGGAGAGTACATTGACAATAGCTGTGTGTAATGTTTTGTCAATTCAAAGACAGGCATCACCAAAAGCAGAAAACCAGCTAAAATTATGCACTAACCTTTTACAATCTCCATCAGATGACACTCCTAGGACATTATGTTAGACAATACATGCATTTTTAGTTCTATCAAGTTCATATTTATATCCAAAAACAGCGTTTTACTATGGCGTTGATGTTGAGGAAATCGTTTCCCTCCAATAACCGCCAGTCAAATCAGCACGATAAATTAAATAATTACTATTCGAAAACATTGGTAAAATATTATATTGTCATTCAAAGAATTATAGATTTACATCTCTTGAACGCAACCGGATTGCCAGATTTAAAAATATCCTTACTGGGAAATCACACTTTGCAATAATCTGAGCACTGCGCCCATAAAAATACGCTTTGCGATACAGACTAACCGCCATGTTGGAGAGATCTAAAATCGAAAATACTATGTAAATAATCCATTACCTTTGATTCTCTTCATCAGATGTCACTTCCAGGAATCCCAGGTCCATAACAAATGTAGTTTTGTTCGAAAAAGCTCATAATTTATGTCCAAAAAGCTCTGTGTTGTTAGCACATGATCTAAGCCCGCCGGACTTCTCTTCATGAAAGAAGGGAGAAAAAATACTTACGTTTGTTCAAACATGTCGAACGTTGTATAGCATAAATCATTAGTGCCTTTTTTAACCAGAACATGAATAATATTCAAGGCGGACGATTGCATTCTCTTTTAAAACGTATTGGAACGAGAGTACCCAACATGAACTCGCGCGCCAGAGTCTAATCGGCCATCACCGTTCCAAGGCTCTTGTTCGGTCAGATCTCACAGTATAAGACTCAAAACACTTTGTAAAGACTGGTGACATCTAGTGGAAGCCATAGGAAGTGCTCAACGATTAATAAGCCCCTGTGTGTTTCAATGGCATAGGCTTAAAGGTAATTCAACACATCAGGTATCCACTTCCGGTCAGAATTTGTCTCAGGGTTTTGACTGCCATATGAGTTCTGTTATACTTACAGACACCATTCAAACAGTTTTAGAAAATTCAGTGTTTTCTATCCAAACCTGAACAATAATATGCATATTCTAGCTTCTGAGTTGGTGTAGGAGGCAGTTAAAAATGGGCACATATTTTTTTTCAAAATTCTCAATACTGCCCCCTATCCCCAAGAGGTTTTAACACAGCTGTGAGTAGTTATTTTTTTCATTTTTTCATTTTTGACAAAATGAGCAGTCCTGGAAGTGACAGATTTTGACTCATATTGAGTGATAAGACTGAGCTATTTAAAAACACTTTTTCAACATTTCAAGATAGCAGTTAGTTCAGTTTGATCTTATTAAAGACAGCTGTATCATTTTTTTATTCATTTTGACATATTTTTTGGGACCACTTTTTTTGCTCTGTTTGAAGGCTGTCAGCTTCTTCTCAGGAGGAGAATCACTTAGCCTTTCAACTAATTTTCAAATGATAGGATGCCTATTTTAAAACACTTTCTCTACATTTCAGCCAACATGTTATTTTTACTCAGCGTCGGCCTCGGACTGAAGGTCTGTCTGCACTGAGGACAGCTATAGACCCCTTTCAGAACATCCTGATCCCAGCAGCCCTCAATACAGCTCCTACAGTAACTGTGTCCACAGGGGATGGTGACTGGTTCCTTCAGTAGATCCAGACAGACAGAACAACAGAACTGGTCCTGGTCCAGCAGAACTCCCTGTTGAGCCATTTGGACGGTTGTTCACTCTCACACAGACAGACGACACAGAGACTCAGATCAGTTTCGTTTCCTCAGAATAGAGTTTGTGGGAGGGGGAGGGATTTCCTGGTTCTGCCAGAGGGGTGGGGTTAGAGGGAGGGAGGGGTTAGAGGGAGGGAGGAAGAGAGAGAGGAACTGCATGCAACATCAAGAGGGAGACAAATAGTCTTGTTCCTTGGTTAGAGCCCTTAACATGGAATAAATGAAATAATGAATCTTAAAATGTGAGTTATTAGAATATAAAGGGTAACAGTTTCTATGAAGTACATATTATAATTATTTTAATGACCTTTATAATGCCTTATAATACACTTATGTGTTCTAATAAGCAATAAGGCCTGAGGAGGTGTGGTATATGTAAGGATTGCGGACCTGGTGGCAGTGAAGTCAGATGCAGGAGAGCAGAGATAGGTAATAGCCGGAGCAGTTTAATACAAAACGAACCTACATGGGTACAAAACCCGATGCGCACCAGTAACAGAGTACAAGCACTTACAAACAAACAATTCCACACAAGGACATGGGGGGAACAGAGGGTTAAATACACAACAATTCATGATGGAAATGGAAACCAGATGTGTAAGAAAACAAGACAAAACAAATGGAAAATGAAAAAAGTGGATCGACAATGACTAGAAGACCGGTGACGCCGACCGCCGAACAAGGAGAGGAAATGACTTCGGTGGAAGTGGTGACAGTATATGGCTAATATACAGTACCACGGCTAAGTGCTGTTTTTAGGCACGACGCAAAGCGGATTGAGAATTATGTAACACTTTCAAAAATACAATCAAATAAAAATGTTATTGGTCACATACACATATTTAGTAGATGTTATTGTGGGTGTAGTGAAATGCTTGTGTTCCTGGTTCCAACAGTGCAGTAGTATCTAACAATACACCCTAATGTAAATGTCACAGGTGTCGTAGGGTTTAGACCAAGACGCAGTGGGAAAATGTACACTCATCTTCTTTTATTAAAGGACAAAGAACAGGCCGGTAAGGAACAAAGCTATACACAGCAACAATCTGCCACAAAACCCCCATGACAAACAACCTCCTAATTATAGGACCTTCAATCAGAGGCAACGATAACCAGCTGCCTCCAATTGAAGGTCCAACCCCAATTAACTAAACATAGAACTACAATAGACAAGACAGAACATAGAAATACACTAACATAGAACATAGACTAACAAACCCCGGACCACATAAACCAAACACCCCTCTACCTAAATACATAGCCCGAACCACATAAACCAAACACCCCTCTACCTAAATACATAGCCTGAACCACAGGATGCCTATTTAAAAACCCTTTTTCAACATTTCAAGATAGCAGTTAGTTCAGTTTGATCTTATTAAAGACAGCTGTATAATTTTTTTATTCATTTTGACATATTGTTTGGGACCACTTTTTTTGCTCTGTTTGAAGGCTGTCAGCTTCTTCTCAGGAAGAGAATCACTTAGCCTTTCGACTAATTTTCAAATGATTGGATGCCTATTTTAAAACACTTTCTCTACATTTCAAGATAGCAGTTAGTTAATTTTGAGCATATCAAAGACAGCTGCAACTTTATTTTATTAATTTTCACAATTGTTTTTTTTTTTACCCAAAATTATTCAAAGTCCACAGTCTCTGTCATTGAACTATGTTGAGCCGTGTGCCTGGTTACCCTGAACAGGTTACCAGGTGTGTTTTTTTGAATATAGTTCTTAATGGCTTCAGTGGTGTGCTGGGGTCCATTGCTTGCTAAGGGGGAACCTCCCACCCGGGTTCAGCCAACAGGGGGCGCACCCAACCCCTCTAGTAAAACTGAATGTCTCTCTCTCTCTCTCAGGCTATGAAAAAAGCCCCACCTCCTCTCGCTCAGCCATTCTAACAGTGGAAGCCAGGATCTGTGAGAAACTATGATAATAAACTGTGAACAATAATGAAGCCATGTTTGTCTGTGTGAGTGAGGATTTATTATTTAATTGTGTGATAACTTTAATTCTGTGATAACTTTATGTAATACATCCTCTGTTTCCTAACTGAATAAACATTTTAAGATAGCAGTTGGTTCAGTCTGATCATCTCATGTACTGTTGGAACTTTATTTTAATCCTTTTTCACAATTTTAATTTTAATTTTTTTTATGACAAATTCCAGAGCCTCTGTATACATTTTTACACATTTTTTCCCCCACTCTCTACTTTGTACAATGACAGAGAAGTCGTTTTTTCTGACAAGTTCTCTCATTGATCTCAGGTTCAGCCACCAGGGGGCACCCACCCTCCATGAAAACTTTCATAGGCTCTCTTTCACTCAGTAATCATGTAACAAGTCGACAGGCTCCCAGAGGCAGGGCAATCAAAGGCTCCAACTCACTGAAGTGCCCATCAGCCCAGTCATTGTTATTATTCATACTGTTTGGAAACAGGTTCTATTCAGAACCTCTCAGACTAGAAAATATAAATCATATTTACTATACTGTTTTAAATTGTTTGCATCTGTGATAACTTTATGTAATATATCCTCTCTCTCTCTCAGGATATGAAAAAAGGCCGACCACCTCTCGCCCAGCCATTCTAACAGTGGAAGCCAGGATCTGTGAGAAACTATGATAATAAACTATATAGATCACAGTGGTGTGGAGACCAGCCAACACAACTATATAGATCACAGTGGTGTGGAGACCAGCCAACACCACTATATAGATCACAGTGGTGTGGAGACCAGCCAACACAACTATATAGATCACAGCGGTGTGGAGACCAGCCAACACCACTATATAGATCACAGTGGTGTGGAGACCAGCCAACACAACTATATAGATCACAGTGGTGTGGAGACCAGCCAACACCACTATATAGATCACAGTGGTGTGGAGACCAGCCAACACCACTATATAGATCACAGTGGTATGGAGACCAGCCAACACCACTATATAGATCACAGTGGTGTGGAGACCAGCCAACACCACTATATAGATCACAGTGGTGTGGAGACCAGCCAACACAACTATATAGATCACAGTGGTGTGGAGACCAGCCAACACCACTATATAGATCACAGTGGTGTGGAGACCAGCCAACACCACTATATAGATCACAGTGGTATGGAGACCAGCCAACACCACTATATAGATCACAGTGGTGTGGAGACCAGCCAACACCACTATATAGATCACAGTGGTGTGGAGACCAGCCAACACCACTATATAGATCACAGTGGTGTGGAGACCAGCCAACACCACTATATAGATCACAGTGGTGTGGAGACCAGCCAACACCACTATATAGATCACAGTGGTGTGGAGACCAGCCAACACCACTATATAGATCACAGTGGTGTGGAGACCAGCCAACACCACTATATAGATCACAGTGGTGTGGAGACCAGCCAACACCACTATATAGATCACAGTGGTGTGGAGACCAGCCAACACCACTATATAGATCACAGTGGTGTGGAGACCAGCCAACACCACTATATAGATCACAGTGGTGTGGAGAGAAGAAAGTAAGACAGTGACAGAAACCTATTTCAACATGACGGAGAGTAAGACAGGAGTCCCTGACCTTATCTTCTCTCAAGAAGATGTCTGGTAGGCAGGGCTGGGCGATATGGACCAAAAGTCATATCCCGATATATTTAGGCTGAATATCGATATAAGATATATATCCTGATATTTTTTCTGCAAAGTGAGAGCAAATGTTCAAAGTCAAAGTCAAAGCCAGATATGACATGTCTCAAGTAGTTTTATTGAAAGCGGCTATTTCAGTGAACAGTTGAAAAATCAAATGAATAAATAATAAACAGGGCTCTTCACCTGGTTCAGATTAAATGCTCAGCTGTTCAAATAACAACAACATGTAAACATAAACACTGTAGAACAACAGGACGACCTTTTTGGAAATCAAAGCTCCATAAGGTGCACATTTAAATAAATACAAATATCTTAAACAAAAATAGCCTATAAAATAAAATAGGCCTATCTTTTTCTGAAATAAATATTATATATATTTATGAGAAAAGTCAACTTTTTTTTAGTTTGACAACTTTAAATGGCTTATTAAAATCAAATTACAGATTTCTTCTCCTTTCTAACAAATCCACAGATGCAAATAACGAACATTACAAAATAATAAAATATGACAAACCCTATTAAGGGCAGCAATTATATATAAATAAAGAACAAAATAAAGTGCTCAGCTTGAGAAAATGTGTTTTAAACATCAGCCTGAGATTACCATTTGCTTTTTGTTAACTCAATTTCTTATCTGAACAGCCTCAACCAGTTGCACAAGAAACAGACTATCAACTCAATAAACATTTTCCCCCTCTTTTTTTACTTTGATAAACAGTAATGCTGTCTTGAGGTAGACATTAGAAGACAAGTGTGTCCTCCTTCGTTTAAAGATTTTGTGCGAGAAACACCAGCCTGTCAACGGCATCCGGCTTCAGAGATGCTCTGTGGCAGGTCACGATATTGCCACTGCAGCTGAAAACCCTTTCGGAGGGTGAACTGGTAGCTGGTACCAAGAGATACTTTTTTTGCCAGGTGGCTCAGAGCTGGAAAGACAACTTCATGATCCTTCCACCACTTGAGGGGATCAGTGTCACTCTCCACACTTGCTGACTGCAAGTAACTTGACAGTTCATTTTCAATAGCCTCCCTCTTGGTTGGTGGCGCAGTGGTGGTGGCTGTGCGCTGCTTGAAGAAGCTTGCCAGTGTCTTAGCTTTTGGTGCCACTGCTGCTTCTCCATCTGCAGGCTCAGGCACAGTTGGCACACGTAGGTAAGGCGGTTGACAGCTGCTCTGATCAGCCAGTAGCGTCTCCACCTCCAAGACAGCTCTGTGCTTCAATGCATCAACTTTTTCACTTGGGATATAGGTGGCCCTGAAGCGTGGATCCACAAATGAAGCCATCTCCAATAGGTCAGTAGTGGCTGGGTCAGAATACTTGCGGTTGAGGTACTCAACAATGCTGGTCTTGATCGATTTGCAAAGCTCGCTATCACCCTCTTCACATGCCAGGAGACTTTCGTTAAAAAGGTGCAGCACAGGTTTTACATATGATAGAGTGACGTACTCCTCACCTGACAAAGCATCGGTAAAGTCCTGGAGAGGTTTCAGGACCTTTTGGACTGCTTCTAGGACCTCTAAGTCCTGCCAGGTAGGGACAAGGTGCCTGGTCTTTTTGTCATTAGACAGGACTTTGGCCAGTGCTCCTTCCTGCTCCAGGACTCTCTCTATCATCTGCTGCCTTGATCCCCAGCGTGTGGCAGACTCGGTTATGAGTTGGTGACTTGGCAGACCCAGCTGAATCTGGACTTCAGCAAGATGTCTCCTTTTCTTCCAGCTGTACCAAAAACAGCTTACAATTCTCTTGCACAGAGAAATGGCCCGGGTGACGCGCTTGTCATTCATGCCATGTCCTGTCAGAAACATAAAAAAACTATTAAACAAATGTGCTTATGCGAGAAAATTTGACTCTGTTTTCACTTTAACACACTCATACAACTAAGTGCTTTCCAAAATCAAGCTTTAGAAATATTCTACATTAATATTTTCTTGTTTCATAGTTTATTTTTTTTAAATCAACGCCAGTCCTAATCATAAATATCAAATATTATATTCATTTATTTTGTGAATTTTAATCCTGTAAGTGATTTGTATGTATTATTATTTGTGTATAATTTATAAATGATGACTATACTGTATGTACATTTACTGATGTTTCGTTCTTGTTCTTAGTATTTATGCTTAGTATTTAATGCTACTTCATATTTCTACTCCACTAAAAACTCCACAATGTTTAGGCCTACCTACGTGTCAACATTAGTTTCTAGTTACTTTGCAGTTGGCTCTTCAATCCAGAGAAAAAAACTATAGTCTATCATAATAACTAAATATGTTACCTTGATGATATCAACAGGCTAACCAGCATTTTAAAGTCATAATTACCTCACCTTTACCAGCTGTAACATTAAAGTGGTAAACACATCAATGCATCACTAATTCTTATCCAATAACCTAATAAATATGGTTCTGAAATCTACCATCCTGTATTGTAAGTGATTTTACTTTTAACACTTTATGTTTTGTGTTTTATTAATCCATTTTTTGGCCAAGACAGCAGCATAAAACAAAAAAAGTTGCAGACAGACACAAAGGAAAAATAATAAAAAACTAATATTTTAATGTTTTTTCTTTAAAGTAAAATATGTGAATAGTCCTTAATAAAACACTGCACTCCCCAATAGCCAAGTGTAGTCTGACCGAAGCACTGCATCCTCATCGTTCAGCTCCACCGCTCTGACCACGTCGCTCCCGTTGGCGGTTGTTATAGCAACCGGATGCTTTTCTTGGAGTTTCCCAGCTTGCGTCCTGCGAGGCCTCAGCTATATGCTCACCGGTGTGATCCTGGGGGGAAATAACTTGTTTTGGAGACACGACGCTGTTTTCATCTCCCCCAGTCGTTGAATGAAGTGAACATGTCACGCTTCATGTAAGGCTCACATTGTCCTGCTCGACCCACATATCGCTGGTCAACGCCAAAATGGGTCCCGTTAGCGAGCCGGTCAGCAAGGCTCTGCCTGACTTCAGTGGACATTTGTGGCAGTGCTTCTCGTGTAAAGTAGTTGGGAAGCTCATATCTCGGGTCCATAGTTTTCAGTAGCTTTTTTGAATCCGACTTGTTCCACAGTTGCAACAGGGACCATATCTTTAGCAATGTGATAGGACACCGCTGTAGTTATAGTACACCACTTGCCAATTTTCTTTTCATAAAGGCTCACTGCGGGAAAATGAAGTTTGCAGTGAGCTTTGTTTCGGGGCTTTTTCGGGTTGTCGACGGCTTGCGGCTGGGGCTTCTGCAGCGCGCAGTTTCACACACTCTTCGTATTGCAGTTTGTGCCACTGTTTTAGGTGGTGAAAAAGATTTGTAGTGCTTCCACCCCTGGCTGTAACTTTTTTTTATGGCACTGCCTACATATAACGTGATTTTGTTGCTCATCTGATACTTTGAATCCGAACCATCTCCAAATTACTGAGCCAATGCTTTTTCTTTTACTAACCAATTCCTCGTCAAAACGCTCCGCAGACGCTGTTGCTTCCTCCATGTTTGTTGAAGTGTCTGTTCCTGCCCCTCCGCCCTCTGTGCATGAAAGAGGAGGCGCGGGGAGCAGCGCAGAGAGCTCCGGGTCTGCAGCTTGCTTGGAGCAAGGATCAAAGCGCAAATTTCAACTATATCGATATATGCGAAATGGTCTAATTTCATATCACATTTAAAATATATATCGATATATTTTTTATATCAATATATCGCCCAGCCCTAGTCAGGCTGATAAGAACAATTCTTATTTTGTATAACGGGTCACTTAGGATGGCAGTAGCATTGTTGACGAAATGCAGGCATCGCAGCAGAATTAGGAAGCGGTCTTGGGAAAAGAGGGTGGCAAAGAAGGGAGTTGCAAACATAGGATCTGTGCTCCAGTATTCTCTTAGGGAGTTGTTCTTTACTATCCCCATGAGGAGGACTGTCACCAGGAAGGTATACATTTCACTAATTGTGGTTGTCACCCATTTAGCGAGTTTCCCCCTCACTCCTGGCTCTCTCTTCTCCTGTAGCTCCAAGGCATAGCGATTGGTCTCCTGTACTATGGTTTCCCACCAGCTCCTCTGTCAGAAACAACTTGAAGCACTCTGCCTCAGATGGAAATGGACTCCAGACTGGGACTCATCAAAACAAACAGCAGGGCCAGGAGGGGTGAAATGACTGGTGGCCTTCCAGCTACCACAGAACTCCTGTACTTCATCCACTGTCGGTCTCCCTCCATCACCACCAGCATCTCCAAAGGGACCTGGTACTTGGTCAGTGGACAAGGGAACCTCAGATTCAGGGTTCTCAATGGCTACAAGGTTGGGGGGGGGGGGGGGGGGGGGGGCAGCTCCTCACTGTCAGAATCTGATTCCTGACTTTCAGACTCAGACTCATTGTCAGAATAAAAATAAAAAAATCTCCAGAATTTCCACATTTGTGAGTTGTCTCCTTTTGAAAGACATTGCTAATGCTACAGCTTAGCTCACTAGCTACATACATAAACAACAACACTGAATGGCTCAGAGTGAGAGGGGACGTGATTGACTGCCGGCATGCGTCACTTGTATCAATAAATCACCATCAGAAAATGTTTTGTGAGGTAATTATTTGTGTATTTACTGTTTTATTCACATGTTTTCAATTCTGGGTGACAAATCATGCATTCCGATTCTTGCATAGATTGTAATGGGCACATATTATGTGTGTAAAATACTTATTTGAAGGTTATACTGATTATGATGAGCTAAGCTAATTCCAGCTATGTGTATGGAGCCATGTTTGTTGACATACAATGCATTCTGGGTTTCACGTAATCATCCGTTTGACCAAAGATGTTATAACAAAATGAGGTGAGTAAGAGTTCACTCATTTTTTGAGGACTTCCGGAAATGAATGGTGGGATGTGAACGACGGTAGATGACACACCCCTTCAACACTATAAACAGACCGAAATCATCTTGTCTTTTATTATCTTCGGTTTCTGTGAGGGGAAAAAATGCATGGCTGCGCGCTGAAACTAATCGTCGGATTACTGTCGATTTCTAGAAAGTGTTTTACCTAATTATTTCGATCAATGGTGAGCTCACCCCGTGATGTGATTAATTATACATAGTAATTGCAATTAGCTAATTCATATTGTAGTTTACGTCAGCCGAGAGTTAGAAAATATGACTGCTTGTGTTGGGTCAATCTTTCTTCAGTTAGCGCTACGACAAATGTAGCCTACATTTTTTCCGGTTAGGATGATTGTGTTGTGATATATATATATTTCTGTGAATATCTGAACCATTTGCATCCAAAAATAAACTGCTCACATTCTGGAGATAAACTTTGTATGGACTGTGTGTGTGTTTTTGTGTAAATAGTTTCTGAAAAAAGTGTGTCCAGCTCAAATACTGATTGTTGCGTCATTGTAAACTGTCCGTTCTAAATGAGTGTTCTAAAATAGGCTTCTAAATGAGTGTTCTAAATGAGGGTTCGAATTTAGTGTTCTAAAAGAGGGTTCTAAACGAGTGTTCTATAGAGTGTTCTAAAAGAGCGTTCTAAATGAGGGTTCTAAAAGCGTTCTAAATGAGTGTTCTAAATTAGCGTTCTAAAAGAGGGTTCTAAACGAGCGTTGTAAATCAGCGTTCTAAACGAGCGTTCTAAATGAGTGTTCTAAATGAGTGTTCTAAATGAGCGTTCTAAAGAGCGTTCTAAATGAGCGTTCTAAATTAGCGTTCTAAATGAGGGTTCTAAAGGAGGGTTCTAAATGAGGGTTCTAAAGGAGGGTTCTAAAAGAGCGTTCTAAATGAGCGTTGTAAATGAGTGTTCTAATTGAGCGTTGTAAAGAGCGTTCTAAAGAGCGTTCTAAATGAGCGTTGTAAATGAGGGTTCTAAAAGAGTGTTGTAAATGAGCGTTGTAAATGAGGGTTCTAAAAGAGTGTTGTAAATGAGCGTTGTAAATGAGTGTTTTAAATGAGCGTTCTAAATGAGTGTTCTAAATGAGGGTTCTAAATGAGCGTTGTAAATGAGTGTTCTAAAAGAGTGTTAGGCTATATAGTGCACTATGTTTGACCAAGGTCCACAGTTAATTGTAGTGCACAATTTAGTGTTCTAATCACACGGCGCTTCAGGGACCACTGTAGAACGATCACACCCCGTGTGACAGGCAGACAGGTTAGGGTTAGGAGGTGATTCTGAACAGACAGACAGACAGACAGGTTAGAGTTAGGAGGTGTTACTGTACAGAGAGACAGACAGACAGACAGACAGACAGGTTAGAGTTAGGAGGTGTTACTGAACAGACAGACAGACAGGTTAGGAGGTGTCAATAGACAGACAGACAGACAGACAGAGAGACAGGTTAGGAGGTGTCACTAGACAGACAGACAGACAGGTTAGGGTTAGGAGGTGTTACTGAACAGACAGACAGACAGAGAGACAGACAGACAGAGAGACAGACAGACAGACAGACAGACAGACAGACAGACAGACAGACATGTTAGGGTTAGGAGGTGTTACTGAACAGACAGACAGACAGGTTAGAGTTAGGAGGTGTTACTAGACAGACAGACAGGTTAGAGTTAGGATGTGTTACTAGACAGACAGACAGACAGACAGGTTAGAGTTAGGAGGTGTTACTGAACAGACAGACAGACAGACAGACAGACAGGTTAGAGTTAGGAGGTGTTAATGTACAGACAGACAGACAGGTTAGGGTTAGGAGGTGTTACTGAAAAGACAGACAGACAGACAGGTTAGGAGGTGTTACTATACAGACAGACAGACAGACAGACAGACAGGTTAGGGTTAGGAGGTGTTACTGAACAGACAGACAGACAGACAGACAGGTTAGGGTTAGGGTTAGGGTTAGGAGGTGTTACTGAACAGACAGACAGACAGACAGACAGGTTAGGGTTAGGAGGTGTTACTGACCAGACAGACAGAGAGGTTAGGGTTAGGAGGTGTTACTGAACAGACAGACAGACAGACAGACAGGTTAGGGGTGTTACTGTACAGACAGACACAGACAGACAGGTTAGGAGGTGTTACTGAACAGACAGACAGACAGACAGACAGACAGACAGACAGACAGACAGACGAGGTGTTACTGTACAGACAGACAGATAGACAGGTTAGGAGGTGTTACTGAACAGACAGACAGACAGACAGACAGACAGACAGACAGACAGATGTAACATCCTAATTCAACTGCAGGGTTTAGCTCCGTCCCTGCTCTAACTCAACCACGGTCCCGGTGAAGAGTATCTGAACCAGGCATGTTAAAGGTAAGTGAATATTTCTAATGCTATTTATGCGTTTAGATGACTCCAAGATGGCCGGTGTCTATAATTGCCTGCTGTTTTTTTCTGAGCACAGTACTCAGATTATTGCAAAGTGTGCTCTCCCAGTAAAGTTATTTTGAAATCTGTCAATGCGATTGCATTCAGGAGATTATAATCTATAAATCTTTGAATAACAGTTTAGTATTTTATCAACGTTTATAATAAGTAATTTTGTAATTTGTTGTGCTGATTCACCGGCATTTTTGGAGGCAAAATATTTTCTGAACATCACACGCCATTGTAAAATGCTGTTTTTGGATATAAATATGAACTTGATAGAACAAACAATGCATGTATTGTCTAACATAATGTCCTAGGAGTGTCATCTGATGGAGATTTTCAAAGGTTAGTGCATAATTTTAGCTGGTTTTCTGCTTTTGGTGACGCCTGTTCTTGCATTGAAAATGGCTGTGTGTAATGTTTTGTCTATGTACTGTCCTAACATAATCTAACTTTATGCTTTCGCCGTAAAGCCTTTTTGAAATCGGACAACGTGGTTGGATTAAGGAGATGTTTATCTATAAAATGGTGTAAAATTGTTGTATGTTTGAGAAATTTGAATTATGACATTTTGTTGTTTTCAAATTTGGCGCTCTGATATCCTCTTACATCTAGACGTTCCGCTAGCGGAACACCTGCTCCAATATCCAATGATGGGCGTGGCGCGAAATACAAATTCCTCTAAAATCCGAAAACTTCAATTTTTCAAACATATGACTATTTTACAGCATTTTAAAGACAAGACTCTCGTTAATCTAACCACACTGTCCAATTTCAAAAAGGCTTTACAACGAAAGCAAAACATTAGATTATGTCAGCAGAGTACCCAGCCAGAAATAATCAGACACCCATTTTTCAAGCTAGCATATAATGTCACAAAAAACAAAACCACAGCTAAATGCAGCACTAACCTTTGATGATCTTCATCAGATGACAACCCTAGGACATTATGTTATACAATGCATGCATGTTTTGTTCAATCAAGTTCATATTTATATCAAAAACCAGCTTTTTTACATTAGCATGTGACGTTCAGAACTAGCATACCCCCTCGCAAACATCTGGTGAATTTACTAAATTACTCACGATAAACGTTCACAAAAAACATAACAATTATTTTAAGAATTATAGATACAGAACTCCTCTATGCACTCGATATGTCCGATTTTAAAATAGCTTTTCGGTGAAAGCACATTTTGCAATATTCTCAGTAGATAGCCCAGCCATCACGGCTAGCCATTTAGACACCGACCAAGTTTAGCCCTGATCAAACTCCGATTTACTATTACAAAAGTTTCATTACCTTTGTTGTCTTCATCAGAATGCACTCCCAGGACTGCTACTTCAATAACAAATGTTGGTTTGGTCCAAAATAATCCATCGTTATATCCGAATAGCGGCGTTTTGTTTGTGCGTTCCAGACACTATCCGAAATGGTAAATCAGGGTCACGAGCATGGCGCAATTCGTGACAAAAGATTTCTAAATATTCCATTACCGTACTTCGAAGCATGTCAACCGCTGTTTAAAATCTATTTTTATGCCATTTTTCTCGTAAAAAAGCGATAATATTCCGACCGGGAATCTCCGTTTAGCTAAACAGAGGAAAGAAAACAAAGCTTTCGGTCGACGCGGGCACGAGCCTGAGTCTCACAGTACTGTAACCAGCCACTACCCAAACGCGCTACTTTGTTTCAACCAGAGCCTGCAAAGCCACGATTCAGCATTTTGCCGCCTCTGAGAGTCCATGTGAGCCGTAGAAAGTGTCACGTAAGAGCAGAGATCCCCTGTAATTGATAGAGATAATCAACAAGGCCAAGAAATGGTCAGACAGGGTACTTCCTGTACAGAATCTTCTCAGGTTTTGGCCTGCCAAATGAGTTCTGTTATACTCACAGACACCATTCAAACAGTTTTAGAAACTTTTGAGTGTTTTCTATCCAAAGCTAATAATTATATGCATATTCTAGTTTCTGGGCAGGAGTACTAATCAGATTAAATCGGGTACGTTTTTTATCCGTCCGTGAAAATACTGCCCCCTACCCCCATCAGGTTAAGAAATCATGTAAAGCGCAAAGCCTTATTATTATATTGCCAAACAGCTTAAAACAGATTTACGTCAACTTCTACAGATGTCAGTGGGGAAATGATTTATGTCTCTCTCATGGTTCTGAACTCTCTGCTGGAGTTACCACTCTAATGAATCAGTTCAATGGTTTCTGTCTCTCTCATGGTTCTGAACTCTCTGCTGGAGTTACCACTCTAATGAATCAGTTCAATGGTTTCTGTCTCTCTCATGGTTCTGAACTCTCTGCTGGAGTTACCACTCTAATGAATCATTTCAATGGTGTCTTGTCATCAACTGTAACAACATCATCATTATTACCAACATTTATTGGTTCAATTCCAAACTTGAAAAGGATCAGTGACTTGAATCTTTGGAAAAGCCTATTCTCCATTGGCTAACCAAGTTCCTTAATGCTTTACTTATAGTAGGTGGGGATTTATTTATTTCTCTGAATCATTTAATTGACAGTTTATGTAAAGGTTTGATATTATTCATGTTTGGAGAGTAAATTTTCCTAATGACTAGTCTTCCACTTGGAGTAACTAGACCCGGTCCAGACAATCACCACAGATCTTTGGTTGGTGTCTAAATGTTTTGATAAACAGGCTATTTCTGTTAACATCCTGGTCACTCCCCTTACTGACCATAGAGCTGTTTATATTGACATTACACTGTTTATCTCTGATAATGGCCCTTACTGATCATAGAGCTGTTTATATTGACATTACACTGTTTATCTCTGATAATGGCCCTTACTGACCATAGAGCTGTTTATATTGACATTACACTGTTTATCTCTGATAATGTCCCTTACTGACCATAGAGCTGTTTATATTGACATTACACTGTTTATCTCTGATAATGGCCCTGGCAGAGCATCCTATTGGAAGATTAATAGCTCTATTAAAACATGAGTTGGTCCAGATGGAGATAAACAATGTAATTACACACTTCTGGAACAACGCTATAAATAACAATTCATACAGTAATAACTGGGAGCTTTTTAAATATGAGGTTGGAAAATATGCAAGTAAACATGGGAGTATTGTTGCCAAGACCAGGAGAGCTGAAGAAGAAAGTGTTATTACAAAGATCACCTGTCTTGTTCAAAAGCCTGTTGAAACTGTTTCAGAGGAGGATAAATCTGTTCTGTTTGATCTACAACACCAGTTGGATGATATTTATAGACTGAAAGCAGACGGAACCTTTGTCACATGTAGGTAGAAATGGCTAGAGGAGGGTGGACAAAATTCAGGTTTAAAAAATAGCACTCTAAAAATAATACAATTTAGCAATGAAATATGACTGGTCTCATCACTGATGACCCCACATTAATCTCCATCTTTAGTTCAACTTCTACAGTATTGTGAGGTGTCCTCAACTCTTTGTTTTGATTGTCTGGGGGATGTGAAATCAGTTGGTGAGGCTGACAGGGAACAGTGTGACGACCCTACTATAGTTGAACACATCATTTATTCTATTGAACAACTTAAAATAATATGTCTCCTGGGACTGATGGTGTATCTGCTGAGTTTAACAAAACTGTTTCTGTTGGAGGTCTCCTGGGACTGATGGTGTATCTGCTGAGTTTAACAGAACTGTTTCTGTTGGAGGTCTCCTGGGACTGATGGTGTATCTGCTGAGTTTAACATAACTGTTTCTGTTGGAGGTCTCCTGGGACTGATGGTGTATCTGCTGAGTTTAACACAACTGTTTCTGTTGGAGGTCTCCTGGGACTGATGGTGTATCTGCTGAGTTTAACAGCACTGTTTCTGTTGGAGGTCTCCTGGGACTGATGGTGTATCTGCTGAGTTTAACACAACTGTTTCTGTTGGAGGTCTCCTGGGACTGATGGTGTATCTGCTGAGTTTAACAGAACTGTTTCTGTTGGAGGTCTCCTGGGACTGATGGTGTATCTGCTGAGTTTAACACAACTGTTTCTGTTGGAGGTCTCCTGGGACTGATGGTGTATCTGCTGAGTTTAACACAACTGTTTCTGTTGGAGGTCTCCTGGGACTGATGGTGTATCTGCTGAGTTTAACACAACTGTTTCTGTTGGAGGTCTCCTGGGACTGATGGTGTATCTGCTGAGTTTAACAGAACTGTTTCTGTTGGAGGTCTCCTGGGACTGATGGTGTATCTGCTGAGTTTAACAGAACTCTTTCTGTTGGAGGTCTCCTGGGACTGATGGTGTATCTGCTGAGTTTAACAGAACTGTTTCTGTTGGAGGTCTCCTGGGACTGATGGTGTATCTGCTGAGTTTAACACAACTGTTTCTGTTGGAGGTCTCCTGGGACTGATGGTGTATCTGCTGAGTTTAACAGCACTGTTTCTGTTGGAGGTCTCCTGGGACTGATGGTGTATCTGCTGAGTTTAACACAACTGTTTCTCAACAGTTGGTATCTTTTCTGTTGGAGGTCTTTTCTGAAAGCATTGTAAATAATGCTCTCCCTCCCAGTTTGACTCAAGCTCTGACTACATTAATACCTGACCCCAAGAAAGACCTGTAAATGTATTAAACTGTGATAGAGGTTCACTCTGTAAATGTATTAAACTGTTATAGAGGATCACTCTGTAAATGTATTAAACTGTGATAGAGGATCACTTTGTAAATGTATTAAACTGCGATAGATGATCACTCTGTAAATGTATTAAACTGTGATAGAGGATCACTTTGTAAATGTATTAAACTGTGATAGAGGATCACTTTGTAAATGTATTAAACTGTGATAGAAGATCACTCTGTAAATGTATTAAACTGAGATAGAGGATCACTCTGTAAATGTAGCATAAAAATTGATTTTAACCTGTTGGGTCTAGGGGGCAGCATTTGCACGTCTGGATAAAAAAAATGTACCCGATTTAATCTGGTTACTAATCCTACCCAGTAACTAGAATATGCATATACTTATTATATATGGATAGAAAACACTCTAAAGTTTCTAAAACTGTTTGAATGGTGTCTGTGAGTATAACAGAACTAATTTGGCAGGCAAAACCCTGAGACATTTTCTGACAGGAAGTGGATACCTGATGTGTTGTATTACCTTTAAACCTATCCCATTGAAAAACACAGGGGCTGAGGAATATTTTGGCACTTCCTATTGCTTCCACTAGATGTCACCAGCCTTTACAAAGTGTTTTGAGTCTTCTGGAGGGAGATCTGACCGAACAAGAGCCATGGAACGATGATGTCCCATTAGACACCTGGCGCGCGAGTTGATGTTGGGTACCCTCGTTCCAATACGTTATAAAAGAGTATGCATTCGTCCACCTTGAATATTATTCATGTTCTGGTTAAAAAAGGCCCTAATGATTTATGCTATACAACGTTTGACATGTTTGAACGAACGGAAATATATTTTTTCCCCTCGTTCATGACGAGAAGTCCGGCTGGCTTACATCATGTGCAAACGAGACGGAGATTTTTGGACATAAATGATGAGCTTTTTTGAACAAAACTACATTCGTTATGGACCTGTGATACCTGGAAGTGACATCTGATGAAGAGAATCAAAGGTAATGGATTATTTACATAGTATTTTCGATTTTAGATCTCCCCAACATGACGTCTAGTCTGTATCGCAACGCGTATTTTTCTGGGCGCAGTGCTCAGATTATTGCAAAGTGTGATTTCCCAGTAAGGTTATTTTTAAATCTGGCAAGTTGATTGCGTTCAAAAGATGTAAATCTATAATTCTTTAAATGACAATATAATATTTTACCAATGTTTTCTAATTTTAATTATTTAATTTGTGACGCTGACTTGACTGCCGGTTATTGGAGGGAAACGATTTCCTCAACATCAATGCCATAGTAAAACGCTGTTTTTGGATATAAATATGAACTTGATAGAACTAAAAATGCATGCATTGTCTAACATAATGTCCTAGGAGTGTCATCTGATGGAGATTGTAAAAGGTTAGTGCATCATTTTAGCTGGTTTTATGGTTTTGGTGACCCTGTCTTTGACTTGACAAAACATTACACACAACTCTTGTAAATGTACTGTCCTAACATACTCTAAATTTATGCTTTCGCCGTAAAACCTTTTTGAAATCGTAAAACGTGGTTAGATTAAGGAGATGTTTATCTTTCAAATGGTGTAACATAGTTGTATTTTTGAAAAATTTGAATTTTGACATTTATTTGGATTCAAATTTGCCGCTCTTGAAATGCACCTGCTGTTGATGGAGTGCACCACGGGTGGCACGCTAGCGTCCCACCTAGCCCCAAGAGGCAACAAATTCTTATTTACAATGATGGCCCAGGGGCGAAAATCTGATATCAACTTTGGAGGGGACAATTACATTACATTTTCTCAAGAGCAATTCCTGAGGGGACACCAAAAGTAGTGCTGTAACACATAGCCTACGTTTAATATGGTAAATGTATATTGAGGAACCAAAGAAATAAGGTGTTTGCCGTACTCCTAACTACCGGTACCCAAAACTACACAACTAATCACAACAGCAATACCATTGCCTTTAACACATCTTAGTTCAGTCACCAGTTTAAGTTGAGAGTGGGGGTATCCATGGCATTTTCCAATTATGTTCCTATTTTACAAGTAAAAAAAATTGAGAACCTTTCATAATGTTGCCAAACAAAGACTCAACAAACTTACCTGAGACTCCCTGTCTCTGCCAGTCTGTCCCTGCATATCTGTCCCCAACTCTGCTGTCTGTGTGCCATCTGTTGCCTGCTCTGCCTAATGACATCATTGTGAAACATTTCCATTAGAATTTCATTTCTTTCTTATGAACATTTTATCAACTAGTCTTTGAGATATTAGGCTACGAGGGTTCTTACTTTGCGTTTTGGTGTACTGAAAAATACTCTGATGTCCGTCTTTTTTCTGCCATTTTTCTGCCATTTTTCTACCTGGTTGGCTACACACACACAGTATGTAGGTTATTTACAGTAGGAGATGGGCTTCTATCATCTTATCTTCTATCATTCTATATGGGCTTCGATCTAAAAGGTAGCTAGCAAATGTGAAACGGATTGCAGTGACAAGAGTTGACAGCTGTATGAGTTCACCATTTACACAACATATGCTGCAACCTTTTGTAATTTTAATCGTTTGTTTCATATTGGCTGGCTTCTAACAATAGCTGAATTTGCAAAGCTAGCGAGCACCAATTCAGTGGTGTTTGCTATAATCTTTGCTACCCAGGTTAAATAAAGGTGAAATAAAATATATTAATAAAAGTTCCCTTGCGACAATTTAGCTTTTGCAACGAGACCATTAAATATATTTAAAACAATGGTAGAAGAGAGTGAAGTTCTGTTCAGTTTATCGCTAACCTTATCACAGGGACTTTGAAGCACTAACTTACATGCATGCTGATCTTGGAATAAATTGACGATAGCAAAGATTCCATCTTTGACGACGCCACATACATGGAATAGGTACTAGCTAGCTTAATAGTTAATATTTGCGCGCTAGCTCTGCATATTCAGCTAGTGTGTGTGCGCGATTGACTGGATTAACCTCACGTCAGTTACGTGTATTGAGTGCCTTTCAGACAGTAGATACGACCTCTACGTTACCTCGCAAGCTAAGGAACTGGCAGTGGATCAAACCATTGTGAGGCAAAGGGTGGGGGGGGTCGCAATCTTTTGAAACTTAAAAACAAGCTATTAAGTG
This sequence comes from Salmo salar, assembly GCF_965601325.2. NCBI lineage: Eukaryota > Metazoa > Chordata > Actinopteri > Salmoniformes > Salmonidae > Salmo > Salmo salar. Next base: position 508,500 of record NW_027675387.1, read on the forward strand.
TCTATAATCAGCACAATTGCTTTCATTGCATATTATTAATATTATTTAAATTACATAGTTATGTTTCAGTGATATATTGGGGGGGACAAATCATATTTTTCCCAGGATGGGGGGGTTGTGTCCCCCCCGTCCCCCCCGGCATTTCCGCCCCTGTGATGGCCTACCGGGGAACAGTGGGTAACCTGCCTTGTTCAGGGGCAGAACAACCGAATTTTACCTTGTCAGCTTGGAGATTCGATGCAGCAACATTTCAGTTACTAGCCCAATACTCTAACAACTAGGCTACCTGCCACCCCCATTAAAAGTGTGTGGTTGTTAACAAGTGTTAAAAAAAACTGTACATATAGGCATACAACTACAATTAAAACATATATATTAATAAAGACACTGTATATTCATAACGCTAGCAAAACTTATTTTAGATTGTTGTTGCAAAGGCTTCTGTTAATTTCACCCAAAAATGTGGGTCTTTTCTCATGAAGTCAAAATAAAATCTGCTACAATACTTTTTGTAAATATTTGCAGGTATTGAGTGTGAGATTTTGTTGCCTGAGATGTCTGTCTGTTTAGTGCTGCATGCTTGATATTGCTGACCCCTTATTGGGAGGTGGCTTACTAGTTTGTATATTGTACTGATTCATATGGATACCTGTCCATACATTGTCTGTAAAAGTGTATAAAAACAGAAAAGCATATAACTGTAGCTATGTGGTCTTTACTTGAGTGTGTTTCAGCAGGGTGAGGTCAGAGAGATGCTTCCAAGTCACTGTTTTTCTGAACTCATAAAATCCTTTACACAATCTGATGGGATGGATGTTCAACCCCATTAAAATGACCATAAGGTCAATATAGAACCTTTAAGTTAAGACCTCACAGATCTGTTCATGGCAAAGCAGTTCAATGAATGATACTAATTGATTCTGTGACAGTATTCATAAAGAGTAGGACAGCTGATCTAGGATCAGTTAAGTATTTTAGATCATAATGTATTAGATTACATGGAGTGGGGGACCTGATCCTAGATCATAATGAATCAGATTACATGGAGAGGGGGAACCTGATCCTAGATCATAATGAATCAGATTACATGGAGAGGGGGGACCTGATCCTAGATCATAATGAATCAGATTACATGGAGAGGGGGGACCTGATCCTAGATCATAATGAATCAGATTACATGGAAAGGAGGACCTGATCCTAGATCATAATGAATCAGATTACATGGAGAGGGGGGACCTGATCCTAGATCATAATGAATCAGATTACATGGAGAGGGGGAACCTGATCCTAGATTATAATGAATCAGATTACACGGAGAGGGGGGACCTGATCCTATATCATAATGAATCAGATTACATGGAGAGGGGGGACCTGATCCTAGATCATAATGAATCAGATTACATGGAGAGGGGGACCTGATCCTAGATCATAATGAATCAGATTACATGGAGAGGAGGGACCTGATCCTAGATCATAATGAATCAGATTACATGGAGAGGGGGACCTGATCCTAGATCATAATGAATCAGATTACATGGAGAGGAGGGGACCTGATCCTAGATCATAATGAATCAGATTACATGGAGAGGAGGGACCTGATCCTAGATCATAATGAATCAGATTACATGGAGAGGGGGGACCTGATCCTATATCATAATGAATCAGATTACATGGAGAGGAGGGACCTGATCCTAGATCATAATGAATCAGATTACATGGAGAGGGGGGTTATGAGAGAACTCCCACATCATAGCTTATCTTTATTCAACCTGCCATCTACCCACCTGGGGACTGAGGGTTATGAGAGAACCCCCACATCACTAGCTTCTCTTTATTCAACCTGCCATCTACCCACCTGGGGACTGAGGGTTATGAGAGAACCCCCCCACATCACTAGCTTCTCTTTATTCAACCTGCCATCTACCCACCTGGGGACTGAGGGTTATGAGAGAACCCCCCCACATCACTAGCTTCTCTATATACAACCTGCCATCTACCCACCTGGGGACTGAGGGTTATGAGAGAACCCCCACATCACTAGCTTCTCTTTATTCAACCTGCCATCTACCCACCTGGGGACTGAGGGTTATGAGAGAACCCCCCCACATCACTAGCTTCTCTTTATTCAACCTGCCATCTACCCACCTGGGGACTGAGGGTTATGAGAGAACCCCCACATCACTAGCTTCTCTTTATTCAACCTGCCATCTACCCACCTGGGGACTGAGGGTTATGAGAGAACCCCCTCATCACTAGCTTCTCTTTATTCAACCTGCCATCTACCCACCTGGGGACTGAGGGTTATGAGAGAACCCCCACATCACTAGCTTCTCTTTATACAACCTGCCATCTACCCACCTGGGGACTGAGGGTTATGAGAGAACCCCCACATCATAGCTTCTCTTTATTCAACCTGCCATCTACCCACCTGGGGACCGAGGGTTATGAGAGAACCCCCACATCACTAGCTTCTCTTTATTCAACCTGCCATCTACCCACCTGGGGACCGAGGGTTATGAGAGAACCCCCACATCACTAGCTTCTCTTTATTCAACCTGCCATCTACCCACCTGGGGACTGAGGGTTATGAGAGAACCCCCACATCACTAGCTTCTCTTTATTCAACCTGCCATCTACCCACCTGGGGACTGAGGGTTATGAGAGAACCCCCACATCACTAGCTTCTCTTTATTCAACCTGCCATCTACCCACCTGGGGACTGAGGGTTATGAGAGAACCCCCCCACATCACTAGCTTCTCTTTATTCAACCTGCCATCTACCCACCTGGGGACTGAGGGTTATGAGAGAACCCCCACATCACTAGCTTCTCTTTATTCAACCTGCCATCTACCCACCTGGGGACTGAGGGTTATGAGAGAACCCCCACATCACTAGCTTTCATGTTCTGCAGCCTTGTAAAGATAAGGAGGGGACGACTGGGAGGCAGGTTGGCATTTATTGTCATGAATTACATTTTACATTTACATTTTAGTCATTTAGCAGACGCTCTTATCCAGAGCGACTTACAGTCGTGAATGTATACATTTCATACATTTAAAAAAAAAAAAAATTGTTCTGGCCCCCCGTGGGAATCGAACCCACAACCCTGGCGTTGCACACACCATGCTCTACAAACGGAGCCACAGGTAAGACTTGCCCTGGAGGTAGGTTGGCATTTATTGTCATGAATCTTGCCCTGGAGGCAGGTTGGCATTTATTGTCATGAATCTTGCCCTGGAGGCAGGTTGGCATTTATTGTCATGAATCTTGCCCTGGAGGCAGGTTGGCATTTATTGTCATGAATCTTGCCCTGGAGGCAGTTCAGCAAAGTGGTTACTAGCTGGCACAGGCACAAAGTAATACAATCCGATTTTAATCCTAACCTCAACCCTAACCACACTGCTAATCCCTCCCTTAAATTAAGACCATAAAACAACATTTTCCACAGCCAATTCTGACATTGCAGCTGACATATCTAGAGGAAATCGCACAGTTCTGCCTCCAGGTCAAGATTCATGACAAACGTCAACATGAGACAGGGAGAAGCAATGTAAAAATCAATAACTAAATTGTTTCCACTATTAACATGCTTTTTCTTGTTTCAAGTATGTTTTATTATGAAAAGTACAATATAACCATGTATACTTGTACAACTATGGAGCGTATGTCTACATATAATTGTACAATTTGTTTTTCCAACATAAAAGACAAGAAATGATCACATTGGTATTTTAACAGTGTTATTGTAAGAGTTTAAATGTTTAAACAGAGGATACATCTAAAACAGGATAAAACAAGTGCAGTATGTTGTGAGAATGTTACTTTAACGTCGACTCATAACGTCACACTATAACTTCATGGGAGTCTTGTGGAAAGACTGCATGTTGTTTTGGGTGGATTGAGTGACGTCTTCATCAACATTTTGCAGAATATTCCGGTAATATTTTCACCTCTGTGTTTGTGGTGGAAGTTATTGCTGGAATGAGGTGTCTGTTTGTTCCCAATTTGAAGGTCCTGGGTCAAGGTCCAATTATAGGAAGATGCGTATGTCTGAATGTGTCCAGTCGTGTGTGTGTGTGTCCAGCATGTGTGTGTCCAGTTTGTGTGTGTCCAGTTTGTGTGTGTCCAGTGTGTGTGTGTGTCAGTGCGTGTGAGTCCAGTGTGTGTGTGTCCAGTGTGTGTGTCAGTGCGTGTGTGTATGAGTCCAGTGTGTTGGTGTGTCAGTGTGTGTGTGTGTGTGTGAGTCCAGGATGTTTGTGAGTCCAGTGTGTGTGTGTGTGTGTGTGTGTGTGTGTGTGTGTGTGTGTGTGTGTGTGTGTGTGTGTGTGTTGGTGTGTCAGTGTGTGTGCCCTTGCAATTGTGCCAGTTCAAGTAAAGATGGCAAATGGAAGCAAGTCTGTGTTAACCTATGCGTTTCTCGAATCTGGTAGCTCAGCAACATTTTGTACAGAGAGACTCATGAGGCAGCTCAAGGCAATGAGATGGAAATTCTGCTACACACAATGGGGCAGGAGCTTTGAGATTAGAGATTGGCAATGTGGAGGGCGTCACATTTCTTGCATTACATCTACACCCAGAGTAAGATCCCAGTGACAAAAGAGAGCATTCCCACTCAGAAAGAACTCAAAAGCCATACCTGAAAGAGGTTCAGTTGAAGGAGATTGATGCCGACGTCGAACTCCTGATTGGCGTAAATGCTCCAAAGGCAAGTGTGTGTGTGTGTGTGTGTGTGTGTGTGTGTGTGTGTGTGTGTGTGTGTGTGTCCATTGTGTGGGTGTGTGTGTGTGTGTCAGATTATTATTTACAGGGACACTGAGGAGTCATCATACCAAACCCTAAACCCTGGATAGAGGGGCTCAGTGAATGTGGAGGTGAATGTGATCAGGTGGGTCAGTGTGTCAGAGGAGGCTCTATAGAAGGACAGAGTGCCAGCTGGCCAGTCCAGATACACTCCTACTCTGTGGAAGCTGGAGGAGGGGACGTCTATGGTAGTGGGATTATTATTGTGACAGGCAGAGTAATTGTTGTCAGAGCAGAACAGACTCCAGGACTTGTCATTCCATCCAATCACACAGTCCTCAACCCTTCCTCTCCTGCTGATTCCTTTATATGTCACTCCTATAACAGCCCCTCTCCCACTCCACTCTACCTCCCAGTAACAGCGCCCAGTCAGACACTCTCTACACAGCACCTGTCCACAGTCCTCAAATCTCTCTGGGTGATCAGGATACGGCTGCTCCTCTGTCCTACATGTCACCTTTCTGTTCTCCTCAGACAGAGAGAGGTGTCTGTTTACTGTGTTTAGGTCCAATGTGAGATCACAGACATCTGATGGATGAAACCAGACACAATATTAGAAATCATCATCATTCACATTAGAATGTTAACTCACTTTTCACTAATTCATTTAATGTAGATGTTTCTGGGTATCAAAAGGAGAAGTTAAGGTAACTTGAGACTTGTTGAATGATCATATGTTAAACTGTTTGGTGATATAAAACACACTTATTCCGATTAATTACACACACACACACACACACACACACACACACATTGTCAAAGCAACTCTTTGTAAACTTTGGTGTCCCTGATTTCTGTTTCTGTAGAACTACAGCTGATATTTAATATGACCAAGTCAGTAATGATGGTGGTCTTTGACTTTGACTTAACTTGAATTAAGACTTATTCTTAGTCATAATCTTCACAGCAGTCAACACTCACATTGTCTAAGCCCAGGTCTCATTGTGTACTCTCCACCATGTTCCACACTGTAGCGGTAAGCAGAAGAACAGACAGTCAATAAGTACACCTGAACTAACACACAGACTGGACACACACACGGTCAGCAGATAACTTCAAGCGAATGTTTGTGTTTGTGTGTGTCCTGTGTGTGTGTGTTTGTATTTCCTGTGTGTGTGTGTGTGTGTGAGTGTGTGTGTGTGTGTGTGTGTGTGTCTGTGTCCTTTGTGTGTGTTTGTCCAGTGTGTGTGTGTCCAGTTTGTGTGCGTGTCCTGTTTGTGTGTGTGTGTATGTCATTGAGAGATTGTCACTGGACACACACACACTGCACACACACTGGACCCATACACACAGACGACACACACACACACACTGAACTCTCTCACACACACTGAACTCTCTCACACACACACACACACACACACACACACACACACACACACACACACACACACACACACACACACACACACACACACACACACACACACACACACACACACACACACACACACAGTCAGCATATAACTTTGTCCAAGTGGTGGTCAGAATGTTTGTCTTAAATAGCCTGATAAGTCAAACATGTCTGATATGAACATTGACATAAACCCTCTACATACTTGAGTTTCTCCAGTCTGCAGTGTGGATCCTCCAGTCCAGCAGAGAGAAGTCTGACTCCTGAGTCTCCTGGGTGATTGTAGCTCAGGTCCAGCTCTCTCAGGTGTGAGGGGTTTGACCTCAGAGCTGAGACCAGAGAAGCACAGCCTTCCTCTGTGACTTGACAGCCTGACAGCCTACAAAGAGTCAAATCTCACCATTACCAATACCATTGAAGCTCGTCTAGAGGTTAGTTAATACAGTGTCCAAAGAAGGGCCAGAAGTATACAGAATAACACCAATAACAGAGGGGGTCTGATCTTTGTGCCTCTGTAACTTTCCCATTTATCATTATTCACGATTCATTCATGATTATTCATAATCATGGTAGCATCCACATGAATGTAGAAGTGTTCAGAAACATCTTCTATTCTTACTGACAATACAAGTGAAGTGACTCCAAAATGACAGGACATTATTCACCATTCAGTTTCTATTAGGAAAAACATAATCCAAAACACAACCAAGACAAACTACAAATGCATTCAACAAGTTAGTAGAATCAAAAGCTTGATGTAATCACTGCAGGCATGGAATATGGGACTAAATACTAAACTTATGGCTACTTTAATACAATATAAGTGAATTTGTCCAAATAATTAAGACTTCTTCAAATGGGAGAACTACGTACAGAAAGTGCTTTCATTTCTAAACGGTAAAACAGATATGTATGAAAATACCCTCAAATAAAAGGTGACATTCTGTACTGTGACCTAATATGAAACATCTCAAATCCAAAATGCTGGAGCATAGCACCACATTTAGAACTGTAAGCTTCACTGTCCAAACACATATTGTGTGGACTATGTGTGTCTGGTAAAAACATGTGGATCTGGTGAACAGTTATCACTTGTTGACCAACTACAGGAATACTGACCTCAGAGTCTCCAGTTTACAGTGGGGATTCCCCAGTACAGCAGAGAGCAGCTTCACTCCTGAATCCTTCAGGTCATTGTTACTCAGGTCCAGCTCTCTCAGGTGTGAGGGGTTTGACCTCAGAGCTGAGACCAGAGAATCACAGCCTTCCTCTGTGATTAGACAGCCTGACAGCCTGCAAAGAGTCAAATCATTAAAATCACACTGCTATTCTTTGGTGGTGAAAAAAGTGGCAGTATATTTCTTCAACATATTCAGATATATCAGTGTCCTGAAACCTGCCATATCTAATAATAAATTAATGTATCATTATTATAAATGAAAAATTATCAAAGTATTTCTTGTAGATAGAAAAATGCATATTACAAATATTTGAGTAGACTGACCAGACCAGTTTAAAAGCAGTATCAGTCAAAAGACAGACAGTGAGGTATCAGATTTAGATTGTATTGAGTATACAGTCCACATCATATCTATGTTGACAGTGAAGATAACATTTTAAATGTGGCTTTATACTCCAGCATTTTGGATTTGAGATCAAATGTTTCATATGAGGTGACAGTATATAATGTCACCTTTTATTTGAGGGTATTTTAATACATGCACTACCGTTCAATAGTTTATGGTCACTTAGAAATGTCATTGTTTTTGAAAGAAAAGCACATTTTTTGTCTATTAAAATAACATCAAATTGATCTGAAATACAGTGTAGACATTGTTAATGTTGTAAATGACTATTGTAGCTGGAAACAGCTGATTGTTTATGGAATATCTACATAGGCGTACAGAGGCCCATTATCAGCAACCATCACTCCTGTGTTCCAATGCCACGTTGTGTTAGCTAATCCAAGTTCATCATTTTAAAAGGCTAATTGATCATTAGAAAACCCTTTTGCAATTATGTTAGCCTGTTAGGGCTAGGGGGCAGTATTGACACGGCAGGATAAAAAACATACCCGATTTAATCTGGTTACCACTCCTACCCAGTAACTAGAATATGCATATACTTATTACATATGGATAGAAAACTCCCTAAAGTTTCTAAAACTGTTTGAATTGTGTCTGTGAGTATAACAGAACTCAAATGGCAGGTCAAAACCTGAGAGATTCCTTTACAGGAAGTGGCCTGTCTGACCATTTCTTGAACTTCTTTTCCATCTCTATCTTTTACTAAGGATCTCTGCTCTAACGTGACACTTCCCACGTCGTCCATAGGCGCTCAGAGCCCGGGAAAAAACAGAATGTCGTCATTCCAGCCCCAGGCTGAAACACATTATCGCCTTTCTCAAGTGGCCGATCAAGAGACACTAGCTTATGCGCGTGACCCCGACCGCCCCCGCCTTTATGATTTTTTCCTCTGTTTGCCGAAAAGGAGATTCCCTGTCGGAATATTATCGCTTTTCTACGAGAAAAATGGCGTAAAAATTGATTTTAAACAGCGGTTGACATGCTTCGAAGTACGGTAATGGAATATTTAGAATTTTATTGTTACGAATTGTGCCATGCGCGCGACACTTCTTTACCATTTCGGATAGTGTCTGGAACGCACGAACAAAACGCCGCTATTCGGATATAACGATGGATTATTTTGGACCAAACCAACATTTGTTATTGAAGTAGACGTCCTGGGAGTGCATTCTGACGAAGACAACAAAAGGTAATCAAACTTTTATAATAGTAAATATGATTATGGTGAGTGCTAAACTTGCCGGGTGTCTAAATAGCGAGCCCGTGATGCCTGGGCTATGTACTTAGTATATTGCAAAATGTGCTTTCACCAAAAAGCTATTTTAAAATCGGACATATCGAGTGCATAGAGGAGGTCTGTATCTATAATTCTTAAAATAATTGTTATGCTTTTTGTGAACGTTTATCATGAGTAATTTAGTAAAATGTTAGCGAATTCCCCGGAAGTTTGCGGGGGGTATGCTAGTTCTGAACGTCACATGCTAATGTAAAAAGCTGGTTTTTGATATAAATATGAACTTGATTGAACAAAACATGCATGTATTGTATAACATAATGTCCTAGGGTTGTCATCTGATGAAGATCATCAAAGGTGAGTGCTGCATTTAGCTGTCTTCTGGGTTTTGGTGACATTATATGCTGGCTTGAAAAATGGGTGTCTGATTATTTCTGGCTTGGTACTCTGCTGACATAATCTAATGTTTTGCTTTCGTTGTAAAGCCTTTTTGAAATCGGACAGTGTGGTTAGATTAACGAGAGTCTTATCTTTAAATGGCTGTAAAATAGTCATATGTTTGAGAAATTGAAGTAATAGGATTTTTTAAGGTTTTGAAAATCGCGCCACAGGATAGCCGTGGCTGTTACGTAGGTGGGACGAATTCGTCCCGCCTAGCCTAGAGAGGTTAATAGACGCTGTGGGTACGACATCGCCGAAGCTATAAACTCGCACACCGAATCAGCATATTCGTCAATGTTGTTGTTCGCCGCAATGCGGAACATATCCCACGTGATCGAAGCAATCTTAAAGCGTTATCACTTGTTGACCAACTACAGGAATACTGACCTCAGAGTCTCCAGTTTACAGTGGGGATTCCCCAGTACAGCAGAGAGCAGCTTCACTCCTGAATCCTTCAGGTCATTGTCGCTAAGATCCAGCTCTCTCAGGTGTGAGGGGTTTGACTTCAGAGCTGAGACCAGAGAAGCACAGCCTTTCTCTGTTACTCCACAGCCTGACAGCCTGACAAAGAGATCATCATGACTTCACAAACACACTGTTAATTTAACGAGTAGTGTGGAAGGACAATGGCAGATGCATTTGGTTTATTCTTCCAAACAACATATAGATTAATCTTCCATCTCCTAGATTTGTATGGACATATTGTTATACTAATGTGAACACCAATGCACTGATTCAGTAATTTTTTCATATTAATATATTTCATATTAATATTATATTTTAATACATATATTTTCTCTAAACGGAATATTTGTTCCAGATGATTAGTTCTCAAATGTCATTTTATTTACTCACAGAACAGCTCTGGAGGCTTTGACCACTGGCAGCAGCCTCAGAAGACCTTCCTCCGATCCAGAGTATTTCTTCAGGTCAAACACATCCAGCTCCTTTTCTGAAGTCAGCAACACAAAGACCAGAGCTGACCACTGTGCAGGTGACAGTTTGGCTCTAGAGAGACTTCCTGATCTCAGGTAGCTTTGGATCTCCTCCACCAGAGAATGGTCATTCAGTTCATTCAGACAGTGGAACAGATTGATGCTCCTCTCTGGAGAGGGATTCTCCCTGATCTTCTCCTTGATGTACTGGACTGTTTTTTCATGGGTCTTTGAGCTGCTTCTTGTCTTTGTCAGTAGATTTTGTAAGTGCTTCTGATTGGACTCCAGTGAGAGGCCCAGAAGGAAGCGGAGGAACAGGTCCAGGTTTCCCGTCTCACTTTGTAAGGCTTTATCCACAGCACTCTTGTAGAAAGTAACTTTAGGCTCATCTTTTGTTTGCGGTTCGGCCATTAGATTCTCATTGTTGTTGATGAATGAGAGGAACACATATAAAGCAGCCAGAAACTCCTGAATGCTCAGATGAACAAAGCAGTACACCTTGTCCTGGTACAGCCCACATTCCTCTTTAAAGAGCTGTGTGCACAATCCTGAGTACACGGAGGCTTCATTGACATCAATGCCAGCCTCTTTCAGGTCTTCTTCATAGAAAATCAGATTGCCATTCACAAGCTGTTGAAAAGCCAGTTTTCCCAGTGACAGAATGCTCTCTTTATTCCATTGTGGACCTGTCTCTTCGTTCCCAAGATACTTTTCATTCTTCTGTTTGGTATGAAACACCACAAGGTGTGTGTACATCTCAGTCAGAGTCTTGGGCGTCTCTTCTCTCTTGTGTATCAGCATGTGTTCAAGGACTACTGCAGAAATCCAACAGAAGACTGGAACGTGGCACATGATGTGGAGGCTCCTTGATGTCTTTATGTGTGAGATGATTCTGCTGGCCAGGTCCTCATTGCTGAATCTCTTCCTGAAGTACTCCTCCTTCTGTGGGTCATTGAACCCTCGTACCTCTGTCACCTGGTCAACACACACTGAAGGGATCTTATTGGCTGCTGCAGGTCGGGTAGTTATCCAGAGGAGAGCAGAGGGAAGCAGATTTCCCTTGATGAGATTTGTCAGCAGAACATCTACTGAGTTTGACTCTGTAACGTCACAACAGATCTTGTTCTTCTGGAAGTCTAGGGGCAGTCGGCACTCATCCAGACCATCAAAGATGAACAGAACTTTGTACTTGTCGTAGTTGGAGATTCTTGATTGTTTGGTTTCCATTGAGAAGTGATTGAGAAGTTCAATCAAAGTGAGTTTTTCACCTTTCATCAAATTCAGCTCACGGAAAGGGAATGAAAATATAAATTGGACATCCTGATTTGCTTTTCCTTCAGCCCAGTCCAGAATGAACTTCTGCACAGAGACTGTTTTTCCAATGCCAGCGACTCCCTTTGTCAGCACAGTTCTGATAAGTTTGTCTTGTCCAGTTAAGGGTTTGAAGATGTTGTTACATTTCATTGCAGTCTCTGGTCTTGCTTGTTTCCTGGTTGTTGTCTCAATTTGTCTCAGTTCATGTTCATTATTGACCTCTCCTGTTCCACCCTCTGTGATGTAGAGCTCTGTGTAGATCTTATTGAGAAGTGTTGGGTTTCCTTGTTTAGCGATCCCCTCAAATACACATTGAAACTTCTTCTTTAGATTAGATTTGAGTTCACGTTGGCAAATCACAGCAGGATCATCTGAATCTAGAAATAACACAGAGGATATTAATATTACATCTGTTTTAATGCCTACATTATTGAAGGACTGTTATAAAGTTTTCTATTGTAATAATGTATTCTCTTAACTGACTGTATAAATGTGTAAATGTTTTCATAATACATTACAGACTGGTTTGACTAATTATATTATTATTGGTATTATTGATGGTATTATTAATGTTGTCTCTCTCTCTCTAAACTAATAACCACAATACATCGCTGCTGCTACTTGATGAGGTCACTAGGTGTTGTGTTAAGGCTGCGACAATATCATTGAGTTACACAGCTACTTTAGCTGTACTTTAGCTACAGCTTTTAAATGTTATAAAACAGCATTCAACATGAGGCAGACAGATCTTACATTTCTCCAGTGTGTCAGCGAGCTCCTTCTGGTTCATTTTCCTCAGGACGTGCAGTGTGATCTTCAGAGCTCCCTCTCTGGCACTGCTCTCCTGCTTCTCATCTTCAGCATCCACCACTTCCTCATCCTGCTTCTGACTCTCAAAGCCTTCTGGGAGTTCAGGACTAAGAATCCTCTTGAACATCTTCAGCTCGTTCTTCACAAATGTCATCATTTTCTCTTCAAGCAACTAAAATAAATCCAGTAAATAAGTTAAGCAAGAGAAGAAATGCTTTCTCATTAACACATTAATGAATAATTGAAAGAAACTTTACTTGAGGAAAACAAAAGTTCATAACAGGATCACATACACTGAATACAGAGTCCAGGTCTGTTTGATGACTCTGGGAAGACTGACCACTGAGAATCTCTGACTCTGATTTCTCCTGTTGGTTTCTGTGGACAAAACATGAGATTACATCTCCTCATCCAGGGAGTGTACACACACACACACACACACACACACACACACACACACACACACACACACACACACACACAGACACAGACACAGACACACACACACAGACAGAGTTTTAGGACTATGAAAATGGACTAAAGGATTAGCCTATGGATTATGAAAACAACCAAAAGAAATGTGAAAATGGGAGAGGAGAAATGACTAGAGACAGTGTTGTTTAACTCACTGACCATGACCCATGAGTTCTTCTTACCTTTGTTCAGTAGAAAAGTCTCCCTCTCTAAACACTATAGGATGATTCATAGACAGGTCACTCTTCATGGACACACAGCTGGGTACAGGGGAGGCTGGTCTCTCCTGCTTGATTGGACTTCAACACAACAAAGACAAACATTACATCTCTCATCTACTCTGATCTCAGATGGGAAACATAAGAAGAGTTCCAAAACGCAACATATCACTTTACAGAAATGAGCTTTTATTGTTTAAAGAAATGATGTATTAATTATTACATCTCTCACAGACAAGGATTTGTTTAAAATCTATCACTTGATGGTTTCATTTCAGAGACAAAAATCATGTTTTTTTATGCAAAATGCTATATATCTCCCTCACTCTCAAATGTGACCGACCGGCTCAATTTGGTAATTAACTAAATAACTACATATATAGTGATTTTGGTTCATGTCAGTTTAATTGTTTGTTATGGTATAAGTTGTTATTTTATTGTAAGTGATAAAATTAACTAGTAATTCTCAGTAATTACTACTTTAGTAAGGAATAACACATTTTTTAAGCACTACTGCAGTTGCTAAATAATTTCAATAGATGGGAGCATAAGACCACAATGACATTTCAGAATATTAGTTTAGTTTTCTCCCTGGATACACCACCACTCCCCGAGCTTCCTGCAGAACCCCTGCAGTACCTCCACAGACCCCGGATTGAGAACCCCTGATTTAGCAGATGCTCTTATCCAGAGAGATTTACAGTAAGTGCATTCACCTTAAGATAGTTATTTATTTAGGAAATAAACTTAATCAATTCTTCATAAAATTGTCATCTTACCTCTTAGCTTTGGTGTCATGTCCCCCAGAGAGATGCATTTTGGAGGCAGGGGCCCCCTCCTCTCTCTCCCCAGAGAGACTCATTTTAGAGGCAGGGCCCCCCTCCTCTCTCTCCCCAGAGAGACTCATTTTAGAGCACTGACCCCTGTAAACAGAGATCCAGCATGTTGGTTGTGGTTAACACAGTGACAACTAAACAGAGATCCAGCATGTTGGTTAACACAGTGACAACTAAACAGAGATCCAGCATGTTGGTTGTGGTTAACACAGTAACAACTAAACAGAGATCCAGCATGTTGGTTGTGGTCAACACAGTGACAACTAAACAGAGATCCAGCATGTTGGTTGTGGTTAACACAGTAACAACTAAACAGAGATCCAGCATGTTGGTTGTGGTTAACACAGTGACAACTAAACAGAGATCCAGCATGTTCGTTGTGGTTAACACAGTGACAACTAAACAGAGATCCAGCATGTTGGTTGTGGTTAACACAGTGACAACTAATTATTGAATGTCAATTGTTCTCTTATATTCATTATCTCTTAGAAATAAAACATTTACTAACATACATAGAAACAGTCAGGTGATTTAATTAATAGATAATAATAGATAATAACTAATAATAATATTAATGTCTCACTTTCTCTTTTAATAATTTCTCTCATTCTAGTGTGTTGCTTTGTTTAACAGGTATGATATTATTATGCTGTTACTGAATTCAGTTCATAATAACAATGTTAAGAAAAGTATGTTCAGTGGTTTCATACCAGATTACACAGGAAAGAGGAGCTCATTGTAAGTTTGAAAACAAATTTTACGATATTTTGAAAGACGATTTACAACTTATACATAAAAATATACAAATTGTAAAATAACCACAATATATGAATATATGAACAATATGTTTTTGAATTTGACTCGCCTACGCCCAGTTAGCACCATTTTGTATGATTGAACTGTCACATAACTGTCCCAGGTGAAATGGACTGTTAGATCTGAGTGTTTTACTGTCATTCACTATACTAAAATAACACCATACATTTAATTTCTCTACACACTTTACAATAATCCCTGGGAAGATTCTTACCTTGTAGCCTGAATTCACAACCAGAACATGTCAAGTCATTGAGATATTTTCCGTTGTGCTGAGAGAGCAGCTTCCTGATAACAAGTGGCTCTGTATCTATGTTCTAGGTACAGTTGATCTTTGGATGCAATAATATCTGGTCAAAGTCTAGTGACACAACACCATAGTATATCATAAACATAACAGCAGTTGGCCAGTAAAGGCCATGACATACTATAAAACAGGGTTTGTCAACTAGATTTGGCTTCGGGTGTCACGGTTGTCATAGAGAGGAGCGGACCAAAGTGCAGTGTGATTATCGTTCCACATATTTTATTGAACTGTGAAACTATGCAATACATACACATAAACTAAAGAACAAAAAAACAACAAACCGTGATGCAGAGGTGAAACATACACTACTCAAAAACAATCTCCCACAAACCCAGGTGGGAAAAACACCTACTTAAGTATGATCTCCAATTAGAGACAACGATGACCAGCTGCCTCTAATTGGAGATCATCCCAAACAAAACCCAACATAGAAATACAAAACTAGAAAACAACATAGAAAAACTAAACTAGAAACCCCCCTGTCACGCCCTGACCTACTCTACCATAGAAAATAACAGCTTTCTCTGGTCAGGACGTGACATCGGGAGAATGTTTTTCTGAGTTAAAGTGGGCGGGCCAGAACATAATTAGCGTATAATATTAGCACAATTAATAGGCCTACACTACAAATTTAACAACATGTTTAACACATTTGATTAGTACATAGTACATTCAGTGACAATAAAATAATTTAGATCTGATAAAATCATAAAATCACCAATATCTCTATTCAATTATAACTTTTTGTTTATTTCTCTGTGTGTTGATTGGTGGGGAAAAACAGGTCTACGTAGCCTACTGTAGTCTACACTACTTTATTAATATCAACATTCATTCAGAACAATGAGCTTGATAGCAAGAGAACATGTCGTTCTCAAAAAGTAACAAAAATGCATGGTGACAGTTTTGGAGGAATTGGCTACAGACAAGTCTATGGATAGCATAATTGCGTCTGTCAAACAGGTGCCCCTGTCTGTGACATCAGCCGGACGCCGTGTCTGTGCTCTGGCGGATGATGTGCATAGGATTGTTCTGGAGGGGCTCAGTCAGGCTGAGCATTTTCCCCTGGCTATTGATGAGAGTACTGACAACACCGATGTAGCACAGTTGTGTGTATATGTCCGTTATTTTCATGGGAAGGACACACCACCGGGGACGTTCCCCTGGAAGGACACACCGCCGGGGACGTTCCCCTGGAAGGACACACCGCCGGGGACGTTCCCCTGGAAGGACACACCGCCGGGGATGTTCCCCTGGAAGGACACACCTCCGGGGACGGTCCCCTGGAAGGACACACCACCGTGGACGTTTCCCTGGAAGGACACACCACCGTAGACGTTTCCCTGGATGGACACACCACCGGGGACGTTCCCCTGGAAGGACACACCACCGGGGACGTTCCCCTGGAAGGACACACCACCGGGGACGTTCCCCTGGAAGGACACACCACCGGGGACGTTCCCCTGGAAGGACACACCGCCGGGGACGTTCCCCTGGAAGGACACACCGCCGGGGACGTTCCCCTGGAAGGACACACCGCCGGGGACATCCTATTCACAAAGCTGGAA
Source organism: Salmo salar (assembly GCF_965601325.2). NCBI lineage: Eukaryota > Metazoa > Chordata > Actinopteri > Salmoniformes > Salmonidae > Salmo > Salmo salar. The sequence continues at coordinate 525,194 of NW_027675387.1, forward strand.
CAATTGTTTACGTAGCATGGCCTGTCATTCGAAAAAGTCAACTTTGTGATCACCGTCAGGGCTCCTGCTATGGTGGACAGACACAGGGGCCTGGTCAGCAGGTTGAAGGAAATCGCCCCACAAATGAATGGCTTGCATTGTCTCATCCATCAGAGTGTGAAACCCTCTCTCTATACTGCACGAGGGAGAGAGTCTCCTCCAGGAATTTATGACCTGAGATAACAGAACCTGGGTGAGAGAGAGGGGGATGGAGGGAGAGAGAGGGGAATGGAGGGAGAGAGAGGGGGATGGAGGGGGAGAGAGGGGGATGGAGGGAGAGAGAGGGGGATGGAGGGAGAGAGAGGGGGATGGAGGGAGAGAGAGTGGGAAGGAGGGAGAGAGAGGGGGATGGAGGGAGAGAGAGGGGGATGGAGGGAGAGAGAGGGGGATGGAGGGGGAGAGAGGGGGAAGGAGGGAGAGAGAGGGGGATGGAGGGAGAGAGAGGGGGAAGGAGGGAGAGAGAGGGGGATGGAGGGAGAGAGAGGGGGATGGAGGGAGAGAGAGGGGGATGAGGGAGAGAGAGGGGGATGGTGGGAGAGAACGGGGGATGGAAGGAGAGAGAGGGGGATGGAGGGAGAGAGAGGGGGATGGAGGGAGAGAGAGGGGGATGGTGCTCGCTATACCCAATGAGGGCAGCAGCTGACCACCATCGTTGTTGTAGTCATCACCATTCCTTTTATGTGCTAACTATGTTTGGATCAACTTCCACCTGTGAGTCCTCCTTTTCCTCTATGAATGCAATCGACTCACGACAGGAACCGGCTTTCACATAAGGCAACCGAGGACTGCCTGCTCATCAACATCACATCCCTCTCACCTGACATCCACAAGATTGTGTCCGAGGGGAAATGCAACTTTTCCCATTAAGTAAATAACTTAGTATTTAATAAATAGTCATATAGGCTGCTAACATTATTATTATTATTATTATTATTATTATAATTGTTATTATTGTTATTATTATTATTGTGATTATTAGTGCTTATCAATGGCTATTTTAGGTCTCATGCTGACAGTATTTTCTGTTTGTTTTATCGTTACAGGAGCAGGTCATCCCAGACTCCTGATACAGGGCTACAGACACTCAGGTTATCCCCAGACTCCTGATACAGGGCTACAGACACTCAGGTTACTCTGGTCACTCCTGATACAGGGCTACAGACACTCAGGTTACTCTGGTCACTCTGGTACAGGGCTACAGACACTCAGGTTACTCTGGTCACTCCTGATACAGGGCTACAGACACTCAGGTTATCCCAGACTCCTGATACAGGGCTACAGACACTCAGGTTACTCTGGTCACTCCTGATACAGGGCTACAGACACTCAGGTTACTCTGGTCACTCTGGTACAGGGCTACAGACACTCAGGTTACTCTGGTCACTCCTGATACAGGGCTACAGACACTCAGGTTACTCTGGTCACTCTGGTACAGGGCTACAGACACTCAGGTTACTCTGGTCACTCTGGTACAGGGCTACAGACACTCAGGTTACTCCTGATACAGGGCTACAGACACTCAGACACAGACATCACCTGTTTTTCTTTAAATTATTGTTTTATGTAGGATGCTGCCTTTTTGGCCATGTTGCAGTTGTAAGTCGGCCTAATAAATAAATACAAATCCCTCTTTTATTAGGCCATGTTGTTGTCTTGTGAAAGATGCTGTTAAGCCACATAGCCTAGCTCAGACAGTTACATTATTTATATGGGCCTTCGCCCCCACACAGCCTAGCTCAGCCAGTTAAGTTATTTATATGTGCCTTCGCCCCCACACAGCCTAGCTCAGCCAGTTAAGTTATTTATATGGGCCTTCGCCCCCACACAGCCTAGCTCAGACAGTTAAGTTATTTATATGGGCCTTCGCCCCCACATAGCCTAGCTCAGCCAGTTAAGTTATTTATATGGGCCTTCGCCCCCACATAGCCTAGCTCAGCCAGTTAAGTTATTTATATGGGCCTTCGCCCCCACACAGCCTAACTCAGACAGTTAAGTTATTTATATGGGCCTTCGCCCCCACACAGCCTAGCTCAGCCAGTTAAGTTATTTATATGGGCCTTCGCCCCCACACAGCCTAGCTCAGACAGTTAAGTTATTTATATGGGCCTTCGCCCCCACACAGCCTAGCTCAGCCAGTTAAGTTATTTATATGTGCCTTCGCCCCCACACAGCCTAGCTCAGACAGTTAAGTTATTTATATGGGCCTTCGCCCCCACACAGCCTAGCTCAGACAGTTAAGTTATTTATATGGGCCTTCGCCCCCACACAGCCTAGCTCAGACAGTTAAGTTATTTATATGGGCCTTCGCCCCCACACAGCCTAGCTCAGACAGTTAAGTTATTTATATGGGCCTTCGCCCCCACACAGCCTAGCTCAGCCAGTTAAGTTATTTATATGTGCCTTCGCCCCCACACAGCCTAGCTCAGACAGTTAAGTTATTTATATGTGCCTTCGCCCCCACACAGCCTAGCTCAGACAGTTAAGTTATTTATATGGGCCTTCGCCCCCACACAGCCTAGCTCAGCCAGTTAAGTTATTTATATGGGCCTTCGCCCCCACACAGCCTAGCTCAGCCAGTTAAGTTATTTATATGGGCCTTCGCCCCCCACACAGCCTAGCTCAGCCAGTTAAGTTATTTATATGGGCCTTCGCCCCCACACAGCCTAGCTCAGACAGTTAAGTTATTTATATGGGCCTTCGCCCCCACACAGCCTAGCTCAGACAGTTAAATTATTTATATGGGCCTTCGCCCCCACACAGCCTAGCTCAGACAGTTAAGTTATTTATATGGGCCTTCGCCCCCACACAGCCTAGCTCAGCCAGTTAAGTTATTTATATGGGCCTTCGCCCCCACACAGCCTAGCTCAGCCAGTTAAGTTATTTATATGGGCCTTCGCCCCCACACAGCCTAGCTCAGACAGTTAAGTTATTTATATGGACCTTCGCCCCCACACAGCCTAGCACAGCCAGTTAAGTTATTTATATGGGCCTTCACCCCCACACAGCCTAGCTCAGACAGTTAAGTTATTTATATGGGCCTTCGCCCCCACATAGCCTAGCTCAGACAGTTAAGTTATTTATATGGGCCTTCACCCCCACACAGCCTAGCTCAGACAGTTAAGTTATTTATATGTGCCTTCGCCCCCACACAGCCTAGCTCAGCCAGTTAAGTTATTTATATGGGCCTTCACTCTGAAGAAATAGACTCCAATTAAGCTCTCTTGTTGTTTTTAAAGTCAAATTAAAACGAAGATTATTGTTGAAATTAATTACTCGACTGGTGTAGGTTTTCTCCATCTGTTGCTGTGCAACACTTGCATCACAACTACACCAGGTGCTGCTCACCTCCTATTGATTGTGCTGCTATATTTTCAGCACCAGGTGCTGTTCACCTCCTATTGATTGTGCTGCTATATTTTCAGCACCAGGTGCTGTTCACCTCCTATTGATTGTGCTGCTATATTTTCAGCACCAGGTGCTGTTCACCTCCTATTGATTGTGCTGCTATATTTTCAGCACCAGGTGCTGTTCACCTCCTATTGATTGTGCTGCTATATTTTCAGCACCAGGTGCTGTTCACCTCCTATTGATTGTGCTGCTATATTTTCAGCACCAGGCGCTGTTCACCTCCTATTGATTGTGCTGCTATATTATCAGCACCAGGCGCTGTTCACCTCCTATTGATTGTGCTGCTATATTATCAGCACCAGGTGCTGTTCACCTCCTATTGATTGTGCTGCTATATTATCAGCACCAGGTGCTGTTCACCTCCTATTGATTGTGCTGCTATATTTTCAGCACCAGGTGCTTTTCACCTCCTATTGATTGTGCTGCTATATTTTCAGCACCAGGTGCTGTTCACCTCCTATTGATTGCGCTGCAGTTGCAGCTTTACATTTCAGCACCACAAAATGGTCCTCTGCCTGCTTTATTAGTTGACTGTCTCCTGCATTCTCTCCTCATGAATGAAGGTAAAATGTAACTTTTGCATTATTTAGGGAGGTCACATTGTAGAGTCACTACACCACCATTATTTAGGGAGGTAACATTGTAGATACTCTACACCACCATTATTTAGGGAGGTCACATTGTAGATACTCTACACCACAATTTAGAATTCAGTAGGACCTCTTTCCATTTGTCCTTTTGAAACACACAGAAAACTATAGTATTTAGCCTAAAGCAGCATATGATTTTACAGTAGACTATAGATGTAGGCTACTGTATAGTCACATGGCTCAGTGTTAAAATGTTAGAGCAGCACATTGATCTGAACAAATCCTCTTAGTGAATGTCTCTTAATGAGAAAGAATCATCAAAATTAATGAGAATATTGCATTTTGAAATGCAAATACTATTGAGTCTGTAGACAAATTGAAATAGTGATTCGGACGTCAGTGGATCTGCGTGAGGGAAGCATCAGATGAATTAAGGCATTTTGGAGGGGTTGAATGTTGCACCATTGATAAAGCAGATCAACTGAGCTAGGGTTAGAGTTAGGAAGAAAACTACAAAATAGCGCCATATTTGTAGTTCACAACTCTTAAGCCTGACTAACCGATGTCTTTATATAGCCTTGCTACTCTTATTTTCAAATGTATTTTTATTGTTGTTTTATTTCTTTACTTACCTACACACACACACACACACACACACACACACACACACACACACACACACACACACACACACATGCCTTTTTTTTCGCACTATTGGTTAGAGCCTGTAAGTGAGCATTTCACTCTAAGGTCTGTTGCATTCGGCACACGTGACAAATAAACTTTGATTTGATTTGAGACCTATTTATTAACATAAAGTCCACCACTGTAAGAGTCCTCAGTTGTAGTGAGAACATTGTGTCATATGTTTAAGGGGGGTTTCATGACTGTGATTCCAAAATGTTCCAATGCTGAGGAACTGTGTGTCATTTTTTTCCCAGTACGGGAAAATAAAAATGTATGAAATGTATGCATTCACTACTGTAAGTCGCTCTGGATAAGAGCGTCTGCTAAATGACTAAAATGTAAAATGTAAAACTGTAATGGTTTGAATACACCTGGGCTTTCTGTGAAGAACTACAACTCCCTGTTTCACGTTGCATCGCGTCCAGCGACGGCAACCGGAAATGGCGCCGGAATTGTAGTTCTAACCCCTTTGTGGTTTAGTGGAAAGAGGAGGAAGGGAAGCGCTACTAAGGTACACAATAGTAAATGTTGGTAGACAGAAGGTGCTCTTTGGTAAAAGGGGTGAGTAGGTCATCAAAAAGAAAGGAGGACCAAGGCACTCTTCATATAATTGATTAAAATGCCTTTATTAGTATGGCAGGTTCAATAGAAACAATGTTTTTGTTTAGAATAATTATTTATTAAATGTGCTACTTTGACCCCACCATGGCCTCCAGTCTCCCCTCTCCTGCAAAGTGATTTTATCTGAAATGACAAGGCTTGATCTCTGAATGTGTTTCTCTGTAGGCTACATACTGAAACCTTAAAGCTACAATCCTTAGTTACTAATTCCATTATTGGACGGTTAAATTTTGCGGGTGCCAGGCAGAATCAGCTGCAGAAGTTATTCATTTATTTAAAGATGACAATGGTGATCTAGATATTCACATGACAATATTTACACAATAATCTACATTGATGATGGTGATCTAGATATTCACATGACAATATTTGCAAAATAATCTAAATTGACTTGCCTAGTTAAATAAAGGTTAAATAAAATATATTTACAAACTCCACAACTAACAGGTCAATAAAAAGACAATACTTTAGAGGAAGCAAACCTGTCTATTCCATTAGACTCTTGGGGTATATCAGGCTCAAGTCAGGTTCTCCTCACCATGACATCAATAGTAAATGACATGCAACAATGGCCTGTATCACATCTAACAATTAAACAGAAATGTGCTTCTTTCAACACCAAAAGAGCAATAAAACATACCATTATAAACAAAGGGCAGGAATACAATGACATCAATTAAAAAGCAATGGACATGTTAAAAACAACACACCATCAGCCTCATTCATCTATTCCTCCATCAATATCACCATCGTTGTTGTAGTCATCACCCTCAGCCTCATTCATCTATTCCTCCATCAATATCACCATCGTTGTTGTAGTCATCACCATCAGCCTCATTAATCTGTTATTCATGGGAAGAAGAAGCCAGTGTTTTCCCTCTCTTGTTTCTCAGTAACTTAGTCACGTGGCCAAAGACAAAAGGGCCGTCTGAGAGTGACCAGTTTTTTGGTCCATCCTGTTCTTTCCCTATCTTTCAAGGGTACAGCTGTGTGGAGATATGAAGACAACAGAGGCTCGCTTGAGCAGCAGCGACAATTCTATCAGCAGAAAGAAGTAAGAAAACTGGCATTATCACTTGTTTGTACGCTCTGCCCCCACCATGATCTCACACACCTGCTAAACTCCCATAGAGACAAAAGAGGTTGTATTTTCCTATAAAGGCTGAGACCCAACTCTTGTTTGTTGGGCTTTTGACTGTTGCACCTGTTGTGCGATTATTAACCAGCTCCCTTTCATGCAAATCTTATTTTATTTTAAATAGTTGTTTCGAGGAATCTACTGTCTCTATCTTCCTTTCTGGTTAGAATTTCCACGACAACTTCCTGTGAAGCAACGGAGAAAGAAAAGGAGAGATTAGTCTATATGGCTCCATCTCAAATGATACCCTTTGACACCCCATAGGTCACTACTATTTACCAGAGCCACATAGTACTATGTGTTTACTATATAGGGAATGCAGACCGGAAGCAGTGGTGCTCTCTTGTGGATGACTTATGTGGCTCTGTAAGTCATTTAGGAAATAGAATTTTAACTAAATATACATTTGAGATGAAGCCATATACAATGCAGGGATTTTTCTGCCACAGAAACCCTTGGGGGGGGGCCGCCTAAAATAATTTTTGGGACGCTTAAGTCCAAACTGTAATTTTATTTATAATAAAGTATGTAAAAAAGACAATAGACCTACAAGCATGTATGTTTTAATATTATAATATTTGTGAAATTCCAAAAATAATTAATTTAACAGTATTGATATTGTTTTTAAGTTTGAGCAAAATAACACAGCACTTGCCATGGCAAAATGCATAGAATTGCAGGAAATTAACTTTAAAACTGCAAAAATGCATCTTGGCTCCATGCAAATGTGCATGGAAATTGTCTTAAAAATGGCGATAAAAAAAACACAAAGATGGCAGCCTTTAAAAATTCAGCTGTGCCGACTGCGCCAATTGCCGCGCCCTACCACGCCCCCTGTCACACCCACCACCCTAAGCCCCGTTTTGATCCAGAAAAAAACCTTGCAATGTTCAATCACAGTGAAGTTTCTGCACTTCTTGTGAGGTCACAGCCAAGTTTTTTGCACTTCCTGCGAGGTACACAGAGGCAGATGAGCACTTCCTGTGAGGTTACAGTGCTTTCAGTGAGAGCCCTCAGTCATTAGAGGCTCTGGTTTGAATTGTAAACAGGGTACACTGTGAGGACTGCGACGGCCCCTTACCAAGTCCAGCAAACAATAAATAAAACGTGCCTTTGTACCCCACGGGTGAGTAGGGTGGGGGGATGTGATGGTGTTTGGACGATGAGGAAATATACCCCTAACACTGGAATTACACACACATCAGCTGACAGCAACGTTTCTCTCCGCACGCTTCCCTCTTGCTCACCTGGGATCTGTCCTGCTCTACCCACAAACCACAAGTAATCCAGCGTCATGTACAAAGAAAAGATTACTAGATGAAAAAATACATTAGATGATTAGTTGGAGGTTCTCTTCCTCCTCCTCCTCCTCCTCTTGGTTCTCCATGCAGCCTCCACAGGCAGGCAGCGCCCTCCAGTGGGTCTGCCAGGCCCTACCACGACACGCAGCGGTGACCCCAGTTCATAAGGGAGCCAGTGGGTCTGCCAGGCCCTACCATGACACGCAGCGGTGACCCCAGTTCATAAGGGAGCCAGTGGGTCTGCCAGGCCCTACCATGACACGCAGCGGTGACCCCAGTTCACAAGGGAGCCAGTGGGTCTGCCAGGCCCTACCACGACACGCAGCGGTGACCCCAGTTCACAAGGGAGCCAGTGGGTCTGCCAGGCCCTACCACGACACGCAGCGGGACCCCAGTTCATAAGGGAGCCAGTGGGGCACTGGAAGTGCTCAGCAAAGTCTGGCGAGTTGGAGAGGGTGCCGATGAGGCTGTATTTTGGGGGAGGTAGTGGGGTCACGAGTCCCTCCGGGGTTCGCACGGCACACCAGAACTGAGAGAAGAAGAAACGGTCCACCGATAAATAAGACAGGCAGTAGCTAGATCATTTACATCCCTGTCTTCCTGACTGAATTATACTAATTCTGGTTCTACTGAGTAACTAGATCACATCCCTGTCTTCCTGACGGTATTATACTAATTCTGTTTCTACTGAGTAACTAGATCACCTCTCTGTCTTCCTGACTGAATTATACTAATTCTGGTTCTACTGAGTAACTAGATCACATCCCTGTCTTCTTGACTGTATTATACTAATTCTGTTTCTACTTAGTGTACAAAAAATTAACAATACCTTCCTAATATTGAGTTACCCCCGCCCCTCCTTTTGCACTCAGAACAGTCTCAATTCGTTGGGTCATGGACACTACAAGGTGTGTAAAGCGTTCCATAGGGATGCTGTGCCCATGTTGACTCCAATGCTTCCCCACAGTTGTGGCAGGTTGACTGGATGTCCTTTGGGTGGTGGACCAGTCTTGATACACACTGGAAACTGTTGAGTGTGAAAAAACCCAGCAGCGTTGCAGTTCTTGACACAAATCAGTGCGCCTGGCACCTATTACCATACCCCCGTTCAAAGGAACTTAAATACACTATATATACAAATAGTATGTGAACACCCCTTCAAATTTGTGGATTCAGCAATTTCAGACACCTGTTGCTGACAGGTCTATAAAATTGAGCACCACAGCCATTGCAATCTCCATAGACAAACATAGGCAGTAGAAAGGCCTTACTGAAGAGCTCAGTGATTTTCAACGTGGCACTGTCATAGGATGCCACATTTCCAACAAGTCATTTCACGAAATTTCTGCCCTGCTAGAGGTACCCCCCACCCCCCCCCCCCCCCCCCCCCCACCGATCAACTGTAAGTGCTGTTATTGTGAAGTGGAAACGTCTAGGAGCAACAACGGCAGAGATCGATGTGGAAGAACTTGACCGGCCTGCAAACCTCAACCCACCTCAACCCCATCGAACACCTTCGGGATGAATTGGAACGCCGACTGCGAGCCAGGACCTAATCGCCCCAACATCAGTGACCCGACCTCACTAATGCTCTTGTGGCTGAATGGAACCAAGTCCCCCCGTAGCAATGTACCAACATCTAGCAGCAAAGTGGGGGGACCAACTCCATGTCAATGCCCATGATTTTGGAATGAGATGTTCGATGAGCACGTGTCCACATACTTTTGTAGTGTATTTCGATCTTGCCCATTCACACTCTGAATGACACACACACACACAATCCATGTCTCAATTGTCTCAAGCATTTTTTTTTTACCTGTCTCCTCCCCTTCTTCATCTACACTGATTAAAGTGGATTTATTAACAAGTGACATCAATAAGGGATCGAAGCTTTCACTCGGTCAGTCTGTCATGGAAAGAGGTGTTCATAATGTTTTGTCCACTCAGTGTCTGACAGGATTGGATGTTTATTTTATTAAATGATTTTAGTCATTTAGCAGACACTCTTATTCAGAGTGACTTACAGGAGAAATTATGGTTAAGTGCCTTGCTTAAGGGCACACCGGCAGGTTTTTCACCAAGTCGACTTGGAGATTTGAACTGCTGTTAACCGCTAGGCTACCTGCCACCCTATGCATGCAATGTCAATGTTGTTTGACTTGTTTGTGTATCAGCAAATTTGCTTGACCTAATCTCATTGCAACACTGCGTCCATGTTGCATGACACAGGCGTGTTCAAAGAACCTTTAGTCAAGGTGAGCTTTGAGTCCACTCAGTCTGTCTTATCAGACTTCCTGGTCTAACTTATTAACTAAATACTCCTACCTTATTGGTCGTTGAAGAGATTCAGTGGAACTCACAAGGAGGGTTGGGGCACGTCTTTCAAACTTTCAAGATATTTAATTTTATTTGACTTTTTTTATTAGAACATTCAAATGTACAACAGTAAGACTACAATTTATACCATGACATTAAAGTGATAGTTCAGCAATTTGAAATATTTAGAAATGTGTTTCCTTACCATGAAAGCAGTCTATGGATAAGGAATCGGAGTGACTGCAAACCACAGTCAGAATGACTGCAAGATCCACCCCCACACAGGAACATTTACCCTGCATCCCACCTCCCACACACAGGAACATTTACCCTGCACCCCACCTCCCACACAGGAACATTTACCCTGCACCCCACCTCCCACACACAGGAACATTTACCCTGCACCCACCTCCCTCACACAGGAACATTTACCCTGCACCCTACCTCCCACACACAGGAACATTTACCCTGCACCCCACCTCCCACACACAGGAACATTTACCCTGCACCCCACCTCCCACACAGGAACATTTACCCTGCACCCCACCTCCCACACACAGGAACATTTACCCTGCACCCCACCTCCCACACAGGAACATTTACCCTGCACCCCTTCTCCCACACAGGAACATTTACCCTGCACCCCACCTCCCACACAGGAACATTTACCCTGCACCCTACCTCCCACACAGGAACATTTACCCTGCACCCCACCTCCCACACAGGAACATTTACCCTGCACCCCACCTCCCACACAGGAACATTTACCCTGCACCCTACCTCCCACACAGGAACATTTACCCTGCACCCCACCTCCCACACACAGGAACTTTTACCCTGCACCCTACCTCCCACACACAGGAACATTTACCCTGCACCCCACCTCCCACACAGGAACATTTACCCTGCACCCCACCTCCCACACACAGGAACATTTACCCAGCACCCCACCTCCCACACAGGAACATTTACCCAGCACCCCACCTCCCACACAGGAACATTTACCCAGCACCCCACCTCCCACACAGGAACATTTACCCTGCACCCCACCTCCCACACAGGAACATTTACCCTGCACCCCACCTCCCACACACAGGAACATTTACCCAGCACCCCACCTCCCACACAGGAACATTTACACAGCACCCCACCTCCCTCACACAGGAACATTTACCCTGCACCCACCTCCCTCACACAGGAACATGTACCCTGCACCCTACCTCCCACACACAGGAACATTTACCCTGCACCCCACCTCCCACACACAGGAACATTTACCCTGCACCCCACCTCCCACACACAGGAACATTTACCCTGCACCCAACTCCCACACAGGAACATTTACCCTGCACCCCACCTCCCACACAGGAATATTTACCCTGCACCCCACCTCCCACACAGGAACATTTACCCTGCACCCCACCTCCCACACACAGGAACATTTACCCTGCACTCCACCTCCCACACAGGAACATTTACCCTGCACCCCACCTCCCACACAGGAACATTTACCCTGCACCCCACCTCCCACACAGGAACATTTACCCTGCACCCCACCTCCCACACAGGAACATTTACCCTGCACCCCACCTCCCCCACACAGGAACATTTACCCTGCACCCCACCTCCCACACAGGAACATTTACCCTGCACCCCACCTCCCACACACAGGAACATTTACCCTGCACCCCACCTCCTACACAGGAACATTTACCCTGCACCACCTCCCTCACACAGGAACATTTACCCTGCACCCACCTCCCTCACACAGGAACATTTACCCTGCACCCCACCTCCCACACACAGGAACATTTACCCTGCACCCCACCTCCCACACAGGAACATTTACCCTGCACCCCTCCTCCCACACAGGAACATTTGCCCTGCACCCCACCTCCCACACACAGGAACATTTACCCTGCACCCCAGCCCCCACAGGAACATTTACTCTGCACCCTACCTCCCACACAGGAACATTTACCCTGCACCCCACCTCCCACAAAGGAACATTTACCCAGCACCCCACCTCCCCCACACAGGAACATTTACCCTGCACCCCACCTCCCACACAGGAAAATGGACCCTGCACCCCACCTCCCACACAGGAACATTTACCCTGCACCCCACCCCCCACACAGGAAAATGGACCCTGCACCCCACCTCCCACACAGGAACATTTACCCTGCACCCCACCCCCCACACATGAACATTTACCCTGCACCCCACCCCCCACACATGAACATTTACCCTGCACCCCACCTCCACACAGGAACATTTACCCTGCACCACACCTCCCACACAGGAACATTTACCCTGCACCCCACCTCCCACACAGGAACATTTACCCTGCACCCCACCTCCCACACAGGAACATTTACCCTGCACCCCACCTCCCACACAGGAACATTTACCCTGCACCCCACCTCCCACACACAGGAACATTTACCCTGCACCCCACCTCCCACACAGGAACATTTACCCTGCACCCCACCTCCCACACAGGAACATTTACCCTGCACCCCACCTCCCACACAGGAACATTTACCCTGCACCCCACCTCCCACACAGGAACATTTACCCTGCACCCACCTCCCACACAGGAACATTTACCCTGCACCCCACCTCCACACAGGAACATTTACCCTGCACCACACCTCCCACACAGTAACATTTACCCGGCACCCCACCTCCCACACAGGAACATTTACCCTGCACCCCACCTCCCACACACAGGAACATTTACCCTGCACCCCACCTCCCACACAGGAACATTTACCCTGCACCCCACCTCCCACACAGGAACATTTACCCTGCACCCCACCTCCCACACAGGAACATTTACCCTGCACCCCACCTCCCACACAGGAACATTTACCCTGCACCCCACCTCCCACACAGGAACATCTACCCTGCACCCACCTCCCTCACACAGGAACATTTACCCTGCACCCCACCCCCCAATGGACATTACAGACTGTTACCCTGCCCCCACCACCCAATGGACATTACAGACTGTTACCCTGCCCCCACCACCCAATGGACATTACAGACTGTTACCCTGCCCCCACCACCCAATGGATATTACAGACTGTTACCCTGCCCCCACCACCCAATGGACATTACAGACTGTTACCCTGCCCCCACCACCCAATGGACATTACAGACTGTTACCCTGTTACCCTGCCCCCACCACCCAATGGACATTACAGACTTTTACCCTGTTACCCTGCCCCCACCACCCAATGGACATTACAGACTGTTACCCTGCCCCCACCACCCAATGGACATTACAGACTGTTACCCTGTTACCCTGCCCCCTCCACCCAATGGACATTACAGACTGTTACCCTGTTACCCTGCCCCCACCACCCAATGGACATTACAGACTGTTACCCTGCCCCCACCACCCAATGGACATTACAGACTGTTACCCTGCCCCCACCACCCAATGGACATTACAGGCTGTTACCCTGCCCCCACCACCCAATGGATATTACAGACTGTTACCCTGCCCCCACCACCCAATGGACATTACAGGCTGTTACCCTGCCCCCACCACACAATGGATATTACAGACTGTTACCCTGTTACCCTGCCCCCACCACCCAATGGACATTACAGACTGTTACCCTGCCCCCACCACCCAACGGTAATGTATAATTGCTACAGTTGTAAATGTACATATAATATTATTATTACTATTATTGTTGTGTCTCATTCACTTCTCTTTTTATTTATTACATGTTTACCTGCACTGTTGATCCCGGTGTATCAGATTTTCACCCTGTAATTACATCTCTATCACAAGTGACAAATAAACTCATCTAATCTAAACCTTTCACAACTGTCTGACTAAGAACATCTGTATGACAACCAAATTAAAGATTTAAAAAACAACTGATGATGCTATATGAAAATAAATTGGTGGAGGAGATAAATCATAAACCTAAATTGAGAAACTTTTGTTTGATTAAGAACAAATGAATGTTTGAGAGAAAGTTGATGTCCACCCTACAGCCGGAGATCACTATGTACACAGGTAAGAACAGGGATATTGACCCTCCATGTGTCAACAGGCCGGTATTAGAGAACACTATGTACACAATTAAGAACAGGGATATTGCCCCTCCATGTGTCAACAGGCCGGTATTAGAGAACACTATGTACACAGGTAAGAACAGGGATATTGCCCCTCCATGTGTCAACAGGCCGGTATTAGAGACCACTATGTACACAGGTAAGAACAGGGATATTGCCCCTCCATGTGTCAACAGTATTAGAATAGTAGAGGAGAGACTTTGTAACTACTGTGACCTGGAAGAGGTAGAGAATGAAATTCACTCAATACTTTATTGGCCTTTAAAAGACGATATACAGGTGTTTCTATTCCAGAAAGCCACTAGGTGGTAGGGCCTAGGAGAACCCTGGCATTATTTGGCTGTTCTAGGAGAAAAACCTGAAAGGTTTTTTTGTTTATTCAATATTCAAGTTTGCCAATTTCTTTGATAAAGCCTTGAAAAAGAGAAAAAGGCCAACCTCTAATTAAATTACATATTTAGTTCAAGGTGTATATCAAGTCCACGTACGTATGGATTGTGCGTAGGCTTATTCATTTGAAGTCGGACGTTTACATACACTTAGGTTGGAGTCAGTAAAACTCGTTTTTCAACCACTAATTTTTCTAACAATTGTTAATGACAGATTATTTCACTTATAATTCACTGTATCACAATTCCAGTGGGTCAAAAGTTTACATACACTTAGTTGACTGTGCCTTTAAACAGCTTGGAAAATTCCAGAAAATTATGTCATGGCTTTAGAAGCTTCCGCTAATTAACATCATTTGAGTCAACTGGAGGTGTACCTGTGGATGTATTTCAAGGCCTACCTTCAAAGTCAGCTATTTGCTTGACATCATGGGAAAATCAAAAGAAATCAGCCAAGACCTCAGAATTTTTTGGTTGTTGACCTCCACAAGTCTGGTTCGTCCTTGGGAACAATTTCCAAACACCTGAAGGTGCCACGGTCATCTGTGCAAACAATAGTACGCAAGTATAAACACCTTGGGACCACGCAGCTGTCATACCGCTCAGGAAGGAGACGCGTTCTGTCTCCTAGAGATGAACATACTTTGGTGCGAAAAGTGCAGATCAATCCCAGAACAACAGCAAAGGACCTTGTGAAGATGCTGGAGGAAACAGGTACAAAAGTACCTATATCCACAGTAAAACGGGTCCTATATCGACATAAGCTGAAAGGCCGCTCAGCAAGGAAGAAGCCACTGCTCCAAAACCGCCATAAAAAAGCCAGACTACGGTTTGCATCTGCACATGGGGACAAAGATAGTACTTTTTGGAGAAATGTCCTCTGGTCTGATGAAACAAAAATAGAACTCTTTGGCCACAATGACCTTCGTTATGTTTGGAGGAAAAAGGGGGAGGCTTGCAAGCCGAAGAACACCATCCCAACCGTGAAGCCCGGGGGTGGCAGCATCATGTTGTAGGGGTGCTTGCTGCAGGAGAGACTGGTGCACTTCACAAAATAGATGGCTTCATGAGGAAGAAAATTATGTGGATATATTGAAGTAACATCTCAACACATCAGTCAGGAAGTTAAAGCTTGTTTGCAAATGGGTCTTCCAAATGGACAATGAACCCAAGCATACTTCCAAAGTTGTGTCAAAATAGCTTAAGGGCAACAAAGTCAAGGTATTGGAGCGGCCATAACAAAGCCCTGACGTCAATCCCATAGAAAATTTGTGGGCAGAACTGAAAAAGCGTGTGCGAGCAAGGAGGCCTACAAACCTGACTCAGTTACACCAGCTCTGTCAGGAGGAATGGGCCAAAATTCACCTAACTTATTGTGGGAAGCTTGTGGAAGGCTACCCGAAACGTATGACCCAAGTTAAACAATTTAAAGGCAATGCTACCAAATACTAATTGAGTGTATGTAAACTTCTGACCCACTGGGAATGTGATGAAAGAAATAAAAGCTGAAATCAAATCAAATCAAATGTATTTATATAGCCCTTCTTACATCAGCTGATATCTCAAAGTGCTGTACAGAAACCCAGCCTAAAATCCCAAACAGCAAGCAATGCAGGTGTAGAAGCACGGTGGCAAGGAAAAACTCCCTAGAAAGGCCAAAACCTAGGAAGAAACCTAGAGAAGAACCAGGCTATGAGGGGTGGCCAGTCCTCTTCTGGCTGTGCCGGGTGGAGATTAAAACAGCACATGGCCAAGATGTTGAAATGTTCATAAATGACCAGCATGGTCAAATAATAATAATCATAGTAGTTGTCGAGGGTGCAACAAGTCAGTAACACAAGAGTAAGTGTCAGTTGGCTTTTTCATAGCCGATCTTTGAGAGTATCTCTACCGCTCCTGCTGTCTCTAGAGACTTGAAAACAGCAGGTCTGGGACAGGTAGCACGTCCGGTGAACAGGTCAGGCTTCCAGCAGGTCTGGGACAGGTAGCACGTCCGGTGAACAGGTCAGGGTTCCATAGCTGTAGGCAGAACAGTTGGAACTGGAGCAGCAGCACATGCCAGGTGAACTGGGGACAGCAAGGAGTCATCAAGCCAGGTAGTCCTGAGGCATGGTCCTAGGGCTCAGGTCCTCCGGAGAGAGAGAGAAAGAAAGAGAGAAAGAGAGAATTAGAGAGAGCATATTTACATTCACACAGGACACCGGAAAAGACAAGAGAATTACTCCAGATGTGACAGACTGACCCTAGCCCCCCGACACATAAACTACTGCAGCATAAATACTGGAGGCTGAGACAGGAGGGGTCAGGAGACACTGTGGCCCTATCCGATGAAACTCCCGGACAGGGCCAAACAGGTAGGATATAACCCCACCCACTTTGCCAAAGCACAGCCCCCACATCACTGGAGGGATATCTCCAACCACCAACATACCATCCCGGGACAAGGCCGAGTGTAGCCCACAAAGATCTCTGCCACGGCACAACCCAAGGGGGGGCGCCAACCCAGACAGGAAGACCACGTCAGTGACTCAACCCACTCAAGTGACGCACCCTTCCCAGGGACGGCATGGAAGAACACCAGTAAGCCAGTGACTCCAGCCCCTGTAATAGGGGTAGAGGCAGAGAATCCCGGTGGAGAGAGGGGAAACCGGCCAGGCAGAGACAGCAAGGGCAGTTCGTTTCTCCAGCCTTTCCGTTCACCTTCACACCCCTGGGCCAGACTACACTTAATCATAGGACCTACTGAAGAGATATGTCTTCAGTAAAGAATTAAAGGTTGAGACTGAGTCTGCGTCGCTCACATGGGTAGGCAGACAATTCCATAAAAATGGAGCTCTATAGGAGAAAGCCCTGCCTCCAGCTGTTTGCTTAGAAATTCTAGGAACAATTAGAAGGCCCGCGTTTTGTGACCGTAGCGTACGTGTAGGTATGTACGGCAGGACCAAATCGGAAAGATAGGTAGGAGCAAGCCCATGTAATGCTTTGTAGGTTAGCAGTAGAACCTTGAAATCAGCCCTTGCCTTAACAGGAAGCCAGTGTAGGGAGGCTAGCACTGGAGTAATATGATCACATTTTTTGGTTCTAGTCAGGATTCTAGCAGCCGTATTTAGCACTAACTGAAGTTTATTTAGTGCTTTATCCGGGTAGCCGGAAAGTAGAGCATTGCAGTAGTCCAACCTAGAAGTAACAAAGGCATGGATTACATTTTTCTGCGTCATTTTTGGACAGAAAGTTTCAGATTTATGCAATGTTACGTAGATGGAAAAAAGCTGTCCTTGAAACAGTCTTGATATGTTCTTCAAAAGAGAGATCAGGGTCCAGAGTAACGCCGAGGTCCTTCACAGTTTTATTTGAGACGACTGTACAGCCATCCAGATTAATTGTCAGATTCAGCAGAAGATATCTTTGTTTCTTGGGACCTAGAACAAGCATCTCTGTTTTGTCCGAGTTTAAAAGTAGAACGTTTGCAGCCATCCACTTCCTTATGTCTGAGACACAGGCTTCTAGCGAGGGGAATTTTGGGGCTTCACCATGTTTCATTGAAATGTACAGCTGTGTGTCATCCGCATAGCAGTGAAATTTAACATTATGTTTTCGAATGACATCCCCAAGAGGTAAAATATATAGTGAAAACAATAATGGTCCTAAAACGGAACCTTGAGGAACACCAAAATTTACAGTTGATTTGTCAGAGGACAAACCATTCACAGAGACAAACTGATATCTTTCCGACAGATAAGATCTAAACCAGGCCAGAACTTGTCCATGTAGACCAATTTGGGTTTCCAATCTCTCCAAAAGAATGTGGTGACCGATGGTATCAAAAGCAGCGCTAAGATCTAGGAGCACGAGGACAGATGCAGAGCCTCGGTCTGACGTCATTAAAATGTCATTTACCACCTTCACAAGTGCAGTCTCAGTGCTATGATGGGGTCTAAAACCAGACTGAAGCGTTTCGTATACATTGTTTGTCTTCAGGAAGGCAGTGAGTTGCTGCGCAACAGCTTTTTCTAAAATGTTTGAGAGGAATGGAAGATTCGATACAGGCCGATAGTTTTTTTATAATTTCTGGGTCAAGATTTGGCTTTTTCAAGAGAGGCTCTATTACTGCCACTTTTAGTGAGTTTGGTACACATCCGGTGGATAGAGAGCCGTTTATTATGTTCAACATAGGAGGGCCAAGCACAGAAAGCAGCTCTTTCAGTAGTTTAGTTGGAATAGGGTCCAGTATGCAGCTTGAAGGTTTAGAGGCCATGATTATTTTCATCATTGTGTCAAGAGATATAGTACTAAAACACTTTAGTGTCTCCCTTGATCCTAGGTCCTGGCAGAGTTGTGCAGACTCAGGACAATGGAGCTTTGGAGGAATACGCAGATTTAAAGAGGAGTCTGTAATTTGCTTTCTAATGATCATGATCTTTTCCTCAAAGAAGTTCATGAATTCATCACTGCTGAAGTGAGAGCCATCCTCTCTTGGGGAATGCTGCTTTTTAGTTAGCTTTGCGACAGTATCAAAAAGAAATTTCGGATTGTTCTTATTTTCCTCAATTAAGTTGGAAAAATAGGATGATCGAGCAGCAGTGAGGGCTCTTCGATACTGCACGGTACTGTCTTTCCAAGCTAGTCGGAAGACTTCCAGTTTGGTGTGGCGCCATTTCCGTTCCAATTTTCTGGAAGCTTGCTTCAGAGCTCGTGTATTTTCTGTATACCAGGGAGCTATTTTCTTATGACAGATGTTTTTAGTTTTTAGGGGTGCAACTGCATCTAGGGTATTGCGCAAGGTTAAATTGAGTTCCTCGGTTAGGTGGTTAACTGATTTTTGTCCTCTGACGTCCTTGGGCAGGCAGAAGGAGTCTGGAAGGGCATCAAGGAATCTTTGGGTTGTCTGAGAATTTATAGCACAACTTTTAATGCTTCTTGGTTGGGGTTTGAGCAGATTATTTGTTGCGATTGCAAACGTAATAAAATGGTGGTCCGATAGTCCAGGATTATGAGGAAAAACATTAAGATCCACAACATTTATTCCATGGGACAAAACTAAGTCCAGAGTATGACTGTGGCAGTGAGTAGGTCCAGAGACATGTTGGACAAAACCCACTGAGTCGATGATGGCTCCGAAAGCCTTTTGGAGTGGGTCTGTGGACTTTTCCATGTGAATATTAAAGTCACCAAAAATTAGAATATTATCTGCGATGACTACAAGATCCGATAGGAATTCAGGGAACTCAGTGAGGAACACTGCATATGGGCCAGGAGGCCTGTAAACAGTAGCTATTAAAAGTGAGTGAGTAGGCTGCATAGATTTCATGACTAGACGCTCAAAAGACGAAAACGTTGTTTTTTGTTTTTTGTAAATTGAAATTTGCTATCGTTTATGTTAGCAACACCTCCGCCTTTGCCGGATGCACGGGGATATGGTCACTAGTGTAACCAGGAGGTGAGGCCTCATTTAACACAGTAAATTCATCAGGCTTAAGCCATGTTTCAGTCAGGCCAATCACATCAAGATTATGATCAGTGATTAGTTCATTGACTATAACTGCCTTTGAAGTGAGGAATCTAACATTAAGTAGTCCTATTTTGAAATGTGAGGTATCACAATCTCTTTCAGTAATGGCAGGGATGGAGGAGGTCTTTATACTAGTGAGATTGCTAAGGCGAACACCGCCATGTTTAATTTTGCCCAACCTAGGTCGGGGCACAGACACGGTCTCAATGGGGATAGCTGAGCTGACTACACTGACTGTGCTGGTGGCAGACTCCACTAAGCTGGCAGGCTGGCTAACAGCCTGCTGCCTGGCTTGCACCCTATTTCATTGTGGAGCTAGAGGAGTTAGAGCCCTGTCTATGTTCGTCTAGAGCCCTGTCTATGCCCTTTCTAAATCATTCTCTCTACTATTATTCTGACATTTCACATTCTTAAAATAAAGTGGTGATCCTAGCTGACCTAAGACAGGGCATTTTTACTAGGATTAAATGTCAGGAATTGTTAAAAACTTAGTTTAAATTTATTTGGCTAAGGTGTATGTAGTAAACTTCCAACTTCTACTGCTAATCTTTCACATTTGAATTCTTTCTTGGGGGCCCGGCCGGGTTTAAATGCTTTTTTCAGTTTCATTCATTTGTATTTATACATCTGTATTTATTAATTGTAGTTTTTGCTGCTTAAAGGTTTTTGTTGTTGCCTAGACAACCTTATTTTCATGTTGATTCTTCGTATTCGGTGGGAGGAGCTGCACCTCAATATTAGGAAGTTGTTCTTAATGTTTAGTACACACCAGAAACTGTTGAGCGTGAAAACCCAGCAGCGTTGCAGTTCTTGACACGAACAGGTGCATCTGGCACCTATCATACCCCGTTCAAAGGCACTTAAATCTATTGTCTTCACCCTCTGAATGACACACACACAATCCATCTCTCAGTTGTCTCAAGGCTCCAAAATATTTTTTTAACCTGTCTCCTCCCATTTATATACACTGATTAAAGTGGATTCACCTGGTCAGTCTAGGTCATGGAAAGAGCAGGTGACCTTAATGTTTTGTACACTCAGTGTATATTTGCCACAAGGATTAGGATACATTTCCCAATAGGATGTGGATTCAGTGTAAACATGTTTTTTTGGTACATTGGAATCAGTGTAAATATATGTTTTTGTACTTCGTCCTTGTGGCTTGGTGACCTGCACGTATAAAAGTGTTCCTCTTTCTCAAGCTGAACAGAACCTACAGACTACCACCTGTGATTCCTTTTCTGACAGGAAAAGATTACCATGGAGAAGTTGGCCATCCTTCTGCTTCTGAGTGCTGCCATTGCACTGGGCGATGCCAACCTGACCCAGCTCCTTGGTTTAGAACCCTTACTGAAGACTGAGGAGGAACAGACTCCTCCTGTTGAGGCTCAGGTAGCAGCAGTGCAGGAGGGGACAAAGGAAAGTTCATGTCCCTCAGACTGGCACCCATATGGATCACGCTGTTTAAAGTTTGTCAGCATTCAGCAGTCATGGGCAGATTCGGAGCAAAACTGTTTGTTTGCATCGCTCTGTTCCAGAAGAATGTAGGCTAGGAAATGACACAGCCACTTCACCTCCCACCTCCAGGGGTCAACAGTCTACACTTCAATACTCAAACCAAGATCTGTCACTCACTGCAGCACACCAACATGACAAATAAAACATGTATTCGCAAAAAAAGCTTTCCACCTATCTATTGATTAGCTAACGAGCCATATCTAACAGTTAAAAACAATGACAGAGGAATTTACAAGAGACAGCAAACAACAAACATGTAGCTACCGAAAAAACAGCCTTTGAAGTTCAATGCAGACTTTTATACTAAGTCATGATCTGCTGTTAGCTAGCTACTGTTTAGGTAGGCTAACCTTTCAGGTTAACTAACATTAGGTAAACTTGTGATGAAACTGTGATGTTGATGATCCTGCTTTTCAAATTAAAGATAAATGACATACTCTGAACAGATTGTTTTCTTCATTTGCTATTGCTTTTCAAGTTGTCATGGCATCAGTTAGTTAATGGTAAGTTATTTTTAAACTAGAATAAAGACAATCTCTAAATGACATGAACCTGCATCACTAAAAATAATACATGATAAAACCTTATCATGCTGTTAATTATGAATGAGTAACTCTCTACCTAACAGACCATTTGTTTCTGAATGGTTTAGATGCAGGAAATTAAAGATATATCACTATTAACTAACATGAATTATCAGCTTTATTTAATAATGTATTAATGCATTTTTTTATGGCTTAGTAAACATGCATACAATGAATAAATACTTAGTAGATATTAAATGAATGATTTATTTATTCAGGTTAACTAATGCATTAACTAATGTAACCTTATTGTAAAGTGTTGCCATTCACTGTCTTTCATATCTGAGGCTAAATCCATGAGGCTGAGAAATGTGACAGGAAATGTGTCCACAGAGAGAGAGAGAGAGGGAGAGAGAGAGGGAGAGAGAGAGTGCTATTCTATTTCTCCCCTGAATGAAGGACTGAAGAAGCTCTGAGATTAAAAAGCAGAAAAGAATGAAAAGGCGGAGTCACAGGGACGGAGAGTTCCTCACACAACAACGTGACAGCCAGTAGGGCTTTAGGAGGAGGGTGTTACGCGGAGCAAACACAGGGGAACCCAAGAGCGGACTCAGATGCAGAAGCAGGGATGAATGTTTATTGTACACAGAGAGATATGGAGTGCAGAACCGGGATAGCTCAGATGAGTTGCAGAGAAACCCGAAGTGTAGAGTGAGGTTGTAGTTGACTGAGTTGAGCAGGGTAAACGGGTCCTGAGGGGAATCCAAGGTGGTGGTGGTGAGTGAAGTCCAAAGCAAGGTGTTTGGGTGGTGAGATGTGGTACAGGAGACAGGAGCCAGAGCGGTACTGCAACGAGAGGACAAAACAGTGTAAGGCAGGAAAACAGTGTAAGGCAGGGAAACAAGCACAGCAGGGCAACAGGATCTTGAGAACTGACAAAAGGCTAGAATAACAACTGACTGAGCAGAGATTACAGTCTGGCAGAGTGGAGGTGGCAGGAATGAGTATATGTAGAGGTCTTGATTATGGGATGATTTGCAGCTGATAGGGATCTGTTCTGACTCCAGCACACCTGTCTCCAACCATACAGACAGAGAGAGAGAGAGAGAGAGAGAGAGAGAGAGAGAGAGAGAGAGAGAGAGAGAGAGAGAGAGAGAGAGAGACAGAGAGAGAGTATACAGGGGGAGAACTGCAGGTTAGGATGACACTGGATGAACACCAGAGGTAGTGGGAGCAGATGTGACATGGGTATCCTTATGTACATATAGCCCCACCGACTGTATAAGGGCCCCTTCTGTTTTCAGATTGTAGTTTCAAAGACCTTCCACACACACACACACACCCCTCACGGGGGATAAACAGAGAGACAGCCGGATATTTAATTCAATGTAAATCTTTTAAATCTTTAGTACCAGAATACATACATACATACATACATACATACATACATACATACATACATACATACATACATACATACATACATACATACATACATACATACATACATACATATTACACATTATTATTGAACAATACTACATATATGTACATGATTATATGTCATTATTCCTAGAGAATAATGCCTGGGGAAACCAACACCCTCATCAGTCATGTTTTCCAGGATAGACCTTCTTGCCTTTAGGCCCAGGTTCTGTCTTGAGGACAGAAGGGCCAATCGACGTAAATGTTCACGATGTTGGAAAAGCTTTTCCACTTGTTTCATCATGTCAAGGACTTTATCATAATCACCCCACCTGAAGCTAAAGACAGGCACAAAAATAGTTGACCTCTTTCTTTGGAAAATACATATGAACTAACGGATTTGGTGGCATCTGAACTATTGAATTCGGCACAACCTAAAATATGGAGTCTGGACTATATGCCACTGAAGAGATTCTTATGGCTTTCAAATCATCTCGCCCGCAGACTTCCTCTTCCAGTGCGTACCCAGGCAGGGATGTTCCACTCAGGGCCTGTTCGATCTGACATAGAGCAAGTCTTATCTTAAGCCATTCTCTCATCCACAACGCAGGAGAAAAACTGCCTGTTTTTGGTTGAAAAAAGGTTGCTGAGGCAGCTGTTTGTGAAAATCTTCACCGTTGAAACGTCCGGTTGGAAAGTGTAACCCATATGTTCATCTCTCATATCCAGCACACCATTAAAACAATCAGGGGCCTCACAAAGAATGGCATCTGGTTTTGTCATTGTGTTCATGACACGAAGGACACAATAAATCGACAATTGAGAGACATGTTTTATTTATTTCTTCTTTAGAGTCTTCTGTGGTTTATCTCTCGAGGTTTCTTGTCGCTCGTAGTGTTCACAGCTGTTTACTTATACTGACCAATACCCCCCCCCCCCCCCCCCGGAAAATACTGTTTCATATACAACAGTCAGGCCATAACCTCACCCTACTCTTTAAAATGTTCAAACACATTACACAGTTCAACAAGGTCAATAAACATCAATCATCTTGACAGCTTTAATGCATACGCATGGTTTACCCTAATCAGATGCACTATCCGGTTACATAAATCAAATCAAAATCAAATCAAATGTATTTATATAGCCCTTCTTACATCAGCTGATATCTCAAAGTGCTGTACAGAAACCCAGCCTAAAACCCCAAACAGCAAGCAATGCAGGTGTAGAAGCACGGTGGCTATTTTTTGGCCTTCTACACTCTCTTTATTGAAAACTGAGGATCTCTGCTGTAATGTGACACTTCCTACGGCTCCCATAGGCTCTCAGAAGGCGGCAGAACGTTGAATGATGACTTTGCAGGCCTTGGCTGAAAAACAGTAGCGCATTTGGATAGTGGTCGATCAGAGAACAATGAGACTGGGGGCGCGTGCACGAGAAGACTCCATGTTTTTATTTTTTTGTCTTTGAACGAAAACAGGGTTTCCCGGTCGGAATATTATCGCTTTTTTACGAGAAAATTCGCATAAAAATTGATTTTAAACTGCGGTTGACATGCTTTGAAGTACGGTAATGGAATATTTAGTATTTTTTTGTCACGAAACGCGTCTGGCGCGTCACCCTTCGGATAGTGTCTTGAACGCACGAACAAAACAGAGGATATTTGAACATAACTATGGATTATTTTGAACCAAACCAACATTTGTTATTGAAGTAGAAGTCCTGGGAGTGCATTCTGACGAAGAACAGCAAAGGTAATCCAATTTTTCTTATAGTAAATCTGAGTTTGGTGAGGGCCAAACTTGGTGGGTGTCAAAATAGCTAGCCCGTGATGGCGAGCTATCTACTCAGAATATTGCAAAATGTGCTTTTGCCGAAAAGCTATTTTAAAATCGGACATAGCGATTGCATAAAGGAGTTATGTATCTATAATTCTTAAACTAATTGTTATGTTTTTTGTGAACGTTTATCGTGAGTAATTTAGTAAATTCACCGGAAGTTTGCGGTGGGTATGCTACTTCTGAACGTCACAGGCTATTGTAAAAAGCTGGTTTTTGATATAAATATGAACTTGATTGAACAAAACATGCATGTATTGTATAACATAATGTCCTAGGAGTGTCATCTGATGAAGATCATCAAAGGTTAGTGCTGCATTTAGCTGTGGTTTGGGTTTATGTGACATTATATGCTAGCTTGAAAAATGGGTGTCTGATTATTTCTGGCTGGGTACTCTGCTGACATAATCTAATGTTTTGCTTTCGTTGTAAAGCCTTTTTGAAATCGGACAGTGTGGTTAGATTAACGAGAGTCTTGTCTTTAAAATGGTGTAAAATAGTCATATGTTTTGAGAAATTGAAGTAATAGCATTTCTAAGGTATTTGAATATCACGCCACGGGATTCCACTGGCTGTTGAGAAGGTGGGACGATTTACCCCAGAGAGGCTAGCATCTCCGTAATCTAGCACGGGTAGGAGGGTCACGGGTAGGAGGGTCATCTGAATCAGGGTTAGTTTGGCAGCTGCGGTGAAAGACGAGCGATTACTATAGAGGGAACCAAGTCTAGATTTAACCTTAGCCTGCAGCTTTGATATGTGCTGAGAGACGGACAGTGTACTGTCTAGCCATACTCCCAAGTACTTGTATGAGTTGACCAACTCAAGCTTTAAACCCTCAGAGGTAGTAATCACTCCTGTAGGAAGAGGGGCAATCTTCTTACCAAACCACATGACCTTTGTTTTGGTGGTGTTCAGAACAAGGTTCAGGACACTAAGAAAGCTTTGATGTAGAGCTGAGATGGTAGAAGGGGTGTAGCAGGGAGAAACCTTGACGTCACAAATCAAATTCTCTTTCTCCCCTTTCTCACACCTCTCCCTGAAGTGTACACTTGTTCACTACCCCTCATGGATTTTAAAGAAATATTGTGGAAACTCTGTCAAGCACCATACTCACGCCAATCCAATGATTTCACATTCTAGCGGGGGAGTGAACGATCGCACACTTTAGGAAGAAGGGGGAGAGGAGGTAGAAACAGAATGTTTCCTCTCTCATTGGTGGGTTACAGTATATAATAATAGCTCTTATTTTCAGACCTTGTTTAATTTTTCATCTTTCCCTCCATATCCATTGGCATATTCACAGATTCCTTCACTCTCCCTCTTCCTCTCCCTCTTCTCTCTTCCTCCCTCCATCAATCTTCTTCTCTCCTCCTCTCCTCCCTCCATCTTCTTCTCCTCCTCCCTCCATCTTCCCTCCTCCACCTCCTCCCTCCATCTTCTTCTCCCTAACTTCTCTCCTCCTCCTCCTCCCTCCACCTTCTCTCCTCCCTCAACCTCCTCTCATCTGTTTAAAAAGAGCAACACTGCCACCTACTGAGCATCCACTTTTTTCTCCTTCCTCCTCTTCCTCTACATCCACATCTGTTTATTTCTTCTCCTTCTCTCCTCCCTCCTCCTTCTTCTCTCCTCCTCTTCTTCTCTCCTCCTCCTCTCTCCACTACCCCTCCTCTCCTCAGTTTAAAGAGCAACACTGCCACCTACTGAGCATCCACTTTCTTCTCCTTCCTCCTCTTCCTCCACATCCACATCTGTTTACTTCTTCTTCTTCTCCCTCATCTTCCTCTCCCTTCATCCATCCATCCTTCTCCTACTCCTTCATTCCTCTCCCTCATCTTCTCTTTGGACCTCCTCCTCCTCCTCCTCCTCCTCCTCCTCCTCCTCCTCCTGTTCTTTTTCTCTCCCTGCATCTGTTCTCTCTCTCTCTCTCTCTCTCCTCCTCCTCCACTTCCTGTAGAGGTGGTGTCTACTCCATCAGGAACTTAAATATTTCCTTCTAAACACACACACACACACACACACACACACACACACACACACACACACACACACACCACACACACACACACACACACACACACACACACACACACACACCTATCCAAGTCCTGAGGACGTCCCATGACTCTGGACCAGAAGGTTGATCCCAGTGGTAGAGACGGAGGGTGGTGGATTGGGGGTAGACAGTACTGTTTTAAGTCTATCCCAAACCTTAACCATTCATAATTAGGGGCTAAACTTAATGTTTTAACCCTATCAGAAAGGTATAATTTTTCATCGCTAATGGCCCGACTCAGCCCTTTAACATCGGCGTGGCCAACTATCATCACAATACATTGTGTTAACATAGGTTTGGCCAGCTATCAACACAATACATTGCGTTAACATAGGCTTGGCCAACTATCACCACAACACATTGTGTTAACATAGGCTTGGCCAACTATCACCACAACACATTGTGTTAACATAGGCTTGGCCAACTATCACCACAACACATTGTGTTAACATAGGCTTGGCCAACTATCATCACAATACATTGTGTTAGTAAGTACAGTGGCAAGAAAAAGTATGTGAATTACCTGGATTCCTGCATAAATTGGCCATAAAATGTGATCTGAACTTCATCTAGGTCACAACAATAGACAAACACAGTCTGCTTAAACTGATAACACACAAACAATGATATGTTTTCATTTCTTTATTGAACACACTGTGTAAACATTCACAGTGCAGGGTGGAACCCTTGGATTTAATAACTGGTTGACCTCAACCAAATGTTTTCTGTAGTTGCGGATCAGACCTGCACAACGGTCAGGAGGAATTTTGGACCATTCCTCTTGACAAAACTGTTTCAGTTCAGCAATATTCTTGGGATGTCTGGTGTGAACTGCTCTCTTGAGGTCATGCCACAGCATCTCAATCGGGTTGAGGTCAGGACTCTGACCGGGCCACTCCAGAAGGTGTATATTCTTCTGTTGAAGCCATTCTGTTGTTGATTTACTTCTGTGTTTTGGGTTGTTGTCCATCACCCAACTTCTGTTGAGCTTCAATTGGGCGGACAGATAGCCTTACATTCTCCTGCAAAATGTCTTGATAAACTTGTGAATTAATTTTTACGGCGATGATAGCAAGCTGTCCAGGCCCTGAGGCAGCAAAGCAGCCTCAAACCATGATGCTCCCTCCACCATACTTTACAGTTGGAATGAGGTTTTGATGTTACTTGACTGGAATGAGGACCTTGACTGTTACTAAAAGGAAAAGCAATTATCAATCACCACAGACAGAGTGTAGATCCACTGTCATCCAGTATTTCCTGTTTCCGGTCACAACTTGCAGACTTGTTTACGCTGCTGTGCGTTTTTGTTGCCGATCTTACTTTGATACCTGACGGTTTTTTACTTTTTCATTACCGTATATTTTTACTTTTTCCCTCACTCAACTTTTTTCATTCAACTTTTTCACCCCGGAGGTTTTATCTGGACATGGTTCGTCAGGACTTCAAACAGCCGAAGCTAAGTAACATTAACATGATGCCTTCTAATTGCAGTCGTTGTACTTATAATATACAGGAGAACGATCGCCTTACGGCAAGGATAGCTGTGCTGCAAGCCCAGCTTCAGACGCGATCGTTAGGCAAGGGTAATTTCAGTGTAGGAAAGGATGAAACAGCGTCTGTGCCACCAGTAAGTACAGATAGTAACGTTAGTATAAACCCCCTCGCACGGTCCCCGCAGCCGGACATCTTTCTCATGGCTTCTGGAGGGAAACGCTGTAGGAATGCTCAACCGGTGTCGCTTATTCAGCCGACAGAAACTTTCAACCGGTTCTCCCCATTAAGCGAGTCGGAGTCGGAGGCCGAGACTTCTCTGGTCTCTACTCCTCCCGTTGTGGGGTCTGAGACGCCGACGGCTCCCACCATTAGCTCTGACAAATTGAAAACCCTAGTCATTGGCGACTCCATTACCCGCAGTATTAGACTTAAAACTAATCATCCAGCGATCATACACTGTTTACCAGGGGGCAGGGCTACCGACGTTAAGGCTAATCTAAAGACGGTGCTGGCTAAAGCTAAAACTGGCGAGTGTAGAGAGTATAGAGATATTGTTATCCACGTCGGCACCAACGATGTTAGGATGAAACAGTCAGAGGTCACCAAGCGCAACATAGCTTCAGCGTGTAAATCAGCTAGAAAGATGTGTCGGCATCGATTAATTGTCTCTGGCCCCCTCCCAGTTAGGGGGAGTGATGAGCTCTACAGCAGAGTCTCACAACTCAATCGCTGGTTGAAAACTGTTTTCTGCCCCTCCCAAAAGATAGAATTTGTAGATAATTGGCCCTCTTTCTGGGACTCACCCACAAACAGGACCAAGCCTGGCCTGTTGAGGAGTGACGGACTCCATCCTAGCTGGAGGGGTGCTCTCATCTTATCTACGAACATAGACAGGGCTCTAACTCCTCTAGCTCCACAATGAAATAGGGTGCAGGCCAGGCAGCAGGCTGTTAGCCAGCCTGCCAGCTTAGTGGAGTCTGCCACTAGCACAGTCAGCGTAGTCAGCTCAGCTTTCCCCATTGAGACCGTGTCTGTGCCTCGATCTAGGTTGGGCAAAATTAAAAATGGCGGTGTTCGCTTTAGCAATCTCACTAGTATAAAGACCTCCTCCATTCCTGCCATTATTGAAAGAGATTGTGATACCTCACATCTCAAAATTGGGTTACTTAATGTTAGATCCCTCACTTCCAAGGCAGTTATAGTCAATGAACTAATCACTGATAATAATCTTGATGTGATTGGCCTGACTGAAACATGGCTTAAGCCTGATGAATTTAATGTGTTAAATGAGGCCTCACCCCCAGGTTACATTAGTGACCATACCCCCCGTGCATCCGGCAAAGGCGGAGGTGTTGCTAACATTTACGATAGCAAATTTCAATTTACAAAAAAAAAAACAACAATGACGTTTTCATCTTTTGAGCTTCTAGTCATGAAATCTATGCAGCCTACTCACTCACTTTTAATAGCTACTGTTTACAGGCCTCCTGGCCCATATGCAGTGTTCCTCACTGAGTTCCCTGAATTCCTATCGGATCTTGTAGTCATAGCAGATAATATTCAAATTTTTGGTGACTTTAACATTCACATGGAAAAGTCCACAGACCCACTCCAAAAGGCTTTCGGAGCCATCATCGACTCAGTGGGTTTTGTCCAACATGTCTCTGGACCTACTCACTGCCACAGTCATACTCTGGACCTAGTTTTGTCCCATGGAATAAATGTTGTGGATCTAAATGTTTTTCCTCATAATCCTGGACTATCGGACCACCATTTTATTACGTTTGCAATTGCAACAAATAATCTGCTCAGACCCCAACCAAGGAGCATTAAAAGTCGTGCTATAAATTCTCAGACAACCCAAAGATTCCTTGATGCCCTTCCAGACTGCCTCTGCCTACCCAAGGACGTCAGAGGACAAAAATCAGTTAACCACCTAACCGAGGAACTCAATTTAACCTTGCGCAATACCCTAGATGCAGTTGCACCCCTAAAAACTAAAAACATCTGTCATAAGAAACTAGCTCCCTGGTATACAGAAAATACACGAGCTCTGAAGCAAGCTTCCAGAAAATTGGAACGGAAATGGCGCCACACCAAACTGGAAGTCTTCCGACTAGCTTGGAAAGACAGTACCGTGCAGTATCGAAGAGCCCTTACTGCTGCTCGATCATCCTATTTTTCCAACTTAATTGAGGAAAATAAGAACAATCCGAAATTTCTTTTTGATACTGTCGCAAAGCTAACTAAAAAGCAGCCTTCGCAAATGGAGGATGGCTTTCACTTCAGCAGTAATAAATTTATGAACTTCTTTGAGGAAAAGATCATGATCATTAGAAAGCAAATTACAGACTCCTCTTTAAATCTGGGTATTCCTCCAAAGCTCCATTGTCCTGAGTCTGCACAACTCTGCCAGGACCTAGGATCAAGGGAGATACTAAAGTGTTTTAGTACTATATCTCTTGACGCAATGATGAAAATAATCATGGCCTCCAAACCCTCAAGCTGCATACTGGACCCTATTCCAACTAAACTACTGAAAAAGCTGCTTCCTGTGCTTGGCCCTCCTATGTTGAACATAATAAACGGCTCTCTATCCACCGGATGTGTACCAAGCTCACTAAAAGTGGCAGTAATAAAGCCTCTCTTGAAAAAGCCGAATCTTGATCCAGAAATTATAAAAAACTATCGGCCTATATCGAATCTTCCATTCCTCTCCAAAATTTTAGAAAAAGCTGTTGCACAGCAACTGACTGCCTTCCTGAAGACAAACAATGTATACGAAACGCTTCAGTCTGGTTTTAGACCCCATCATAGCACTGAGACTGCACTTGTGAAGGTGGTAAATGACCTTTTAATGACGTCAGACCGAGGCTCTGCATCTGTCCTCGTGCTCCTAGATCTTAGTGCCGCTTTTGATACCATCGATCACCACATTCTTTTGGAGAGATTGGAAACCCAAATTGGTCTACATGGACAAGTTCTGGCCTGGTTTAGATCTTATCTGTCGGAAAGATATCAGTTTGTCTCTGTGAATGGTTTGTCCTCTGACAAATCAATTGTAAAATTCGGTGTTCCTCAAGGTTCCGTTTTAGGACCACTATTGTTTTCACTATATATTTTACCTCTTGGGGATGTCATTCGAAAACATAATGTTAAATTTCACTGCTATGCGGACGACACACAGCTGTACATTTCAATGAAACATGGTGAAGACCCAAAATTGCCCTCGCTAGAAGCCTGTGTTTCAGACATAAAGAAGTGGATGGCTGCAAACTTTCTACTTTTAAACTCGGACAAAACAGAGATGCTTGTTCTAGGTCCCAAGAAACAAAGAGATCTTCTGTTGAATCTGACAATTAATCTGGATGGTTGTACAGTCGTCTCAAATAAAACTGTGAAGGACCTCGGCGTTACTCTGGACCCTGATCTCTCTTTTGAAGAACATATCAAGACTGTTTCAAGGACAGCTTTTTTCCATCTACGTAACATTGCAAAAATCAGAAATTTTCTGTCCAAAAATGACGCAGAAAAATTAATCCATGCTTTTGTTACTTCTAGGCTGGACTACTGCAATGCTCTACTTTCCGGCTACCCGGATAAAGCACTAAATAAACTTCAGTTAGTGCTAAATATGGCTGCTAGAATCCTGACTAGAACCAAAAAATTTGATCATATTACTCCAGTGTTAGCCTCCCTACACTGGCTTCCTGTTAAGGCAAGGGCTGATTTCAAGGTTTTACTGCTAACCTACAAAGCATTACATGGGCTTGCTCCTACCTATCTTTCCGATTTGGTCCTGCCGTACATACCTACACGTACGCTACGGTCACAAGACGCAGGCCTCCTAATTGTCCCTAGAATTTCTAAGCAAACGGCTGGAGGTAGGGCTTTCTCCTATAGAGCTCCATTTTTATGGAATGGTCTGCCTACCAATGTGAGAGACGCAGACTCAGTCTCAACCTTTAAGTCTTTACTGAAGACTTATCTCTTCAGTAGGTCCTATGATTAAGTATAGTCTGGCCCAGGAGTGTGAAGGTGAACGGAAAGGCTGGAGCAACGAACCGCCCTTGCTGTCTCTGCCTTGCCGGTTCCCCTCTTTCCACTGGGATTCTCTGCCTCTAACCCTTTTACAGAGGCTGAGTCACTGGCCTACTGGTGTTCTTCCATGCCGTCCATGGGAGGGGTGCGTCACTTGAGTGGGTTGAGTCACTGATGTGGTCTTCCTGTCTGGGTTGGCGCCCCCCCCCCCCCCCCCCTTGGGTTGTGCCATGGCGGAGATCGTTGTGGGCTATACTCGGCCTTGTCTTAGGACGGTAAGTTGGTGGTTGGAGACATCCCTCTAGTGGTGTGGGGGCTGTGCTTTGGCAAAGTGGGTGGGGTTATATCCTGCCTGTTTGGCCCTGTCCAGGGGTATCATCGGATGGGGCCACAGTGTCTTCTGATCCCTCCTGTCTCAGCCTACAGTATTTATGCTGCAGTAGTTTATGTGTCGGGGGGCTAGGGTCAGTCTGTTACATCTGGAGTATTTCTCTTGTCTTATCCGGTGTCCTGTGTGTATTTAAATATGCTCTCTCTAATTCTCTCTTTCTCTCTTTCTGTCTTTCTCTCGGAGGACCTGAGCCCTAGGACCATGCCTCAGGACTACCTGGTATGATGACTCCTTGCTGTCCCCAGTCCACCTGGCCGTGCTGCTGCTCCAGTTTCAACTGTTCTGCCTGCGGCTATGGAACCCTGACCTGTTCACCGGACGTGCTTGTTGCACCCTCGACAACTACTATGATTATTATTATTTGACCATGCTGGTCATTTATGAACATTTTAACATTTTGACCATGTTCTGTTATATTATCCACCCTGCACAGCCAGAAGAGGACTGGCCACCCCTCATAGCCTGGTTCCTCTCTAGGTTTCTTCCTAGGTTTTTGGCCTTTCTAGGGAGTTTTTCCTAGGGAGTTTTTCCTAGCCACCGTGCTTCTTTCACATGCTTTGCTTGCTGTTTGGGGTTTTAGGCTGGGTTTCTGTACAGCACTTTGAGAATATCAGCTGATGTACGAAGGGCTATATAAAAATAAATTTGATTTGATTTGAAATTTGATGTTGGTGTGCTGTGCCTTTTTTTCTCCACATAGTGTTGTGTGTACCTTTCAAACAACTCAACTGTAGTTTCATCTGTCCACAGAATATTTTGCCAGCAGCGCTGTGGAACATCCAGGTGCTCTTTTGCGAACTTCAGACCTGCAGCAATGTGTTTTTTGGACAGCAGTGGCTTCTTCCGTGGTGT
Organism: Salmo salar; assembly: GCF_965601325.2. Classification (NCBI taxonomy): domain Eukaryota; kingdom Metazoa; phylum Chordata; class Actinopteri; order Salmoniformes; family Salmonidae; genus Salmo; species Salmo salar. Next base: position 559,426 of record NW_027675387.1, read on the forward strand.
CCACCCATGAACACCTTTCTTGTTAACCTCTTGGGGCTAGGTGGGACGCTAGCGTGCCACCCGTGGTGCACTCCATCAACAGCAGGTGCATTTCAAGAGCGGCAAATTTGAATCCAAATAAATGTCAAAATTCAAATTTTCAAAAATACAACTATGTTACACCATTTGAAAGATAAACATCTCCTTAATCTAACCACGTTTTACGATTTCAAAAAGGTTTTACGGCGAAAGCATAAATTTAGAGTATGTTAGGACAGTACATTTACAAGAGTTGTGTGTAATGTTTTGTCAAGTCAAAGACAGGGTCACCAAAACCATAAAACCAGCTAAAATGATGCACTAACCTTTTACAATCTCCATCAGATGACACTCCTAGGACATTATGTTAGACAATGCATGCATTTTTAGTTCTATCAAGTTCATATTTATATACAAAAACAGCGTTTTACTATGGCATTGATGTTGAGGAAATCGTTTCCCTCCAATAACCGGCAGTCAAGTCAGCGTCAGAAATTAAATAATTAAAATTAGAAAACATTGGTAAAATATTATATTGTCATTTAAAGAATTATAGATTTACATCTCTTGAACGCAATCAACTTGCCAGATTTAAAAATAACCTTACTGGGAAATCACACTTTGCAATAATCTGAGCACTGCGCCCAGAAAAATACGCGTTGCGATACAGACTAGACGTCATGTTGGGGAGATCTAAAATCGAAAATACTATGTAAATAATCCATTACCTTTGATTCTCTTCATCAGATGTCACTTCCAGGTATCACAGGTCCATAACGAATGTAGTTTTGTTCAAAAAAGCTCATCATTTATGTCCAAAAATCTCCGTCTCGTTAGCACATGATGTAAGCCAGCCGGACTTCTCGTCATGAACGAGGGGAAAAAATATATTTCCGTTCGTTCAAACATGTCAAACGTTGTATAGCATAAATCATTAGGGCCTTTTTTAACCAGAACATGAATAATATTCAAGGTGGACGAATGCATACTCTTTTATAACGTATTGGAACGAGGGTACCCAACATGAACTAGCGCGCCAGGTGTCTAATGGGACATCACCGTTCCATGGCTCTTGTTCGGTCAGATCTCCCTCCAGAAGACTCAAAACACTTTGTAAAGGCTGGTGACATCTAGTGGAAGCAATAGGAAGTGCCAAAATATTCCTAAACCCCTGTGTTTTTCAATGGGATAGGTTTAAAGTCAATACAACACATCAGGTATCCACTTCCTGTCAGAAAATGTCTCAGGGTTTTGCCTGCCAAATGAGTTCTGTTATACTCACAGACACCATTCAAACAGTTTTGGAAACTTTAGAGTGTTTTCTATCCATATATAATAAGTATATGCATATTCTAGTTACTGGGTAGGATTAGTAACCAGATTAAATCGGGTACATTTTTTTTATCCAGACGTGCAAATGCTGCCCCCTAGACCCAACAGGTTAAGTGTTTTACGTATCGCAGACTCGTCAACAGAGATTGTAGCATGTTCCAGAGATTTCTGTAAGTCTTTAGCTGACACTAGGATTCTTCTTAACCTCTATGGGACCGGCGGGACGAATTCGTCCCACCTACGTAACAGCCACTGCCAGACTGTGGCGCGATTTTCAAAATCTTCAAAATCCTATTACTTCAATTTCTCAAACATATGACTATTTTACAGCCATTTAAAGATAAGACTCTCGTTAATCTAACCACACTGTCCGATTTCAAAAAGGCTTTACAACGAAAGCAAAACATTAGATTATGTCAGCAGAGTACCAAGCCAGAAATAATCAGACACCCATTTTTCAAGCCAGCATATAATGTCACCAAAACCCAGAAGACAGCTAAATGCAGCACTCACCTTTGATGATCTTCATCAGATGACAACCCTAGGACATTATGTTATACAATACATGCATGTTTTGTTCAATCAAGTTCATATTTATATCAAAAACCAGCTTTTTACATTAGCATGTGACGTTCAGAACTAGCATACCCCCCGCAAACTTACGGGGAATTCGCTAACATTTTACTAAATTACTCACGATAAACGTTCACAAAAAGCATAACAATTATTTTAAGAATTATAGATACAGACCTCCTCTATGCACTCGATATGTCCGATTTTAAAATAGCTTTTTGGTGAAAGCACATTTTGCAATATTCTAAGTACATAGCCCAGGCATCACGGGCTCGCTATTTAGACACCCGGCAAGTTTAGCACTCACCATAATCATATTTACTATTATAAAAATGTCATTACCTTTTGTTGTCTTCGTCAGAATGCACACCCAGGACGTCTACTTCAATAACAAATGTTGGTTTGGTCCAAAATAATCCATCGTTATATCCGAATAGCGGCGTTTTGTTCGTGCGTTCCAGACACTATCCGAAATAGTAAAGAAGTGTCGCGCGCTTGGCGCAATTCCTGACAATAAAATTCAAAGTATTCCATTGCCGTACGTCGAAGCATGTCAACCGCTGTTTAAAATCAATTTTTACGTCATTTTTCTCGTAGAAAAGCGATAATATTCCGACAGGGAATCTCCTTTTCGGCAAACAGAGGAAAAAATCCCAAAGGCGGGGGCGGTCGGGGTCACGCGCATAAGCTAGTGTGTCTTGATGGGCCACTTGAGAAAGGCGATAATGTGTTTCAGCCTGGGGCTGGAATGACGACATTCTCTTTTTTCCCGGGCTATGAGAGCCTATGGAAGACGTGGGAAGTGTCACGTTAGAGCAGAGATCCTTAGTAAATGATAGAGATGGCAAAGAAGTTCCAGAAATGGTCAGACAGGCCACTTCCTGTAAAGGAATCTCTCAAGTTTTGACCTGCCATTTGAGTTCTGTTATACTCACAGACACCATTCAAACAGTTTTAGAAAATTTAGGGTGTTTTCTATCCATATGTAATAAGTATATGCATATTCTAGTTACTGAGTAGGAGTGGTAACCAGATTAAATCGGGTATGTTTTTTATCCAGCCGTGTCAATGCTGCCCCCTAGCCCTAACAGGTTAAACTTATTGAGAATTCTAGTATGTGCTCTTGCAGTCATCTTTGCAGGACGGCCACTCCTAGGGAGGGTAGCAACAGTGCTGAACTTTCTCCATTTATAGACAATTTGTCTTACCGTGGACTGATGAACATCAAGGCCTTTAGAGATACTTTTGTAACCCAATAATTCTTCATCTTAGGTCTTCTGAGATCTCTTTTGTTCGAGGCTCCGGCGGCTCCGGACTGGCGGGCGGCTCCGGCGGCTCCGGACTGGCGGGCGGCTCCGGTGGCACCAGGCGGGTGGCTCGGGCGGCTCCGGGGCGGCTCCGGACAGGCGGGCGGCTCCGGCGGCTCCGGACAGGCGGGCGGCTCCGGCGGCTCCGGACAGGCGGGCGGCTCCGGCGGCTCCGGACAGGCGGGCGGCTCCGGCGGCTCCGGACAGGCGGGCGGCTCCGGCGGCTCCGGACAGGCGGGCGGCTCCGGACAGGCAGGCGGCTCCGGCGGCTCCGGACAGGCGGGCGGCTCCGGCGGCTCCGGACAGGCGGGCGGCTCCGGACTGGCGGGCGGCTGTGGCGGCTCCGAACTGGCGGGCTGTTCTGGTGGCTCCGGACTGGCGGGCGGCTCTGGCGGCTCCGGACAGGCGGGCGGCCCTGGCGGCTCCGGACAGGCGGGCGGCCCTGGCGGCTCCGGACTGGCGAGCGGCTCTGGCGGCTCCGGACAGGCGGGCGGCCCTGGCAGCTCCGGACTGGCGGGAAGCTCTGGCGGCTCCGGACTGGCGGGTGGCTCTGCCGGCCCTGGACTGGCGGGCGGCTCCGGCGGCTCCGGACAGGCGGGCGGCTCCGGCGGCTCCAGACAGGCGGGCGGCTCGGGCGGCTCTGATGGCTCCGGACAGGCGGACGGCTCGGGCGGCTCTGATGGCTCCGGACAGGCGGACGGCTCTGGCGGCTCCGGACTGGCGGGCGGCTCTGGCGGCTCCGGACTGGCGGGCGGCTCTGGCGGCTCCGGACTGGCGGACGGCTCTGGCGGCTCCGGACTGGCGGGCGGCTCTGGCGGCTCCGGACTGGCGGGCGGCTCTGGCGGCTCCGGACTGGCGGGCGGCTCTGGCGGCTCCGGACTGGCGGGTGGCTCTGGCGGCTACGGACTGGCGGGCGGCTCTGGCGGCTCCGGACTGGCGGGCGGCTCTGGCGGCTCCGGACTGGCGGGTGGCTCTGGCGGCTACGGACTGGCGGGCGGCTCTGGCGGGTCCAGACTGGCGGGCGGGTCTGGTGGCTCCGGACTGGCTCTTGGCGCAGGCACAGGATTCACCAGGCTGGGGAGACATGCAGGAGGCCTGGCTCTGGGAGCAGGCACAGGACTCACCAGGCTGGGGAGACATGCAGGAGGCCTGGCTCTGGGCGCAGGCACAGGACTCACCAGGCTGGGGAGACATGCAGGAGGCCTGGCTCTGGGAGCAGGCACAGGATAGACCGGGTCCTGGAGATGCACTGGAGGTCTGGAGCGCACGGCCTGCACAACCTGTCCTGGAAAGTTGCCCATTCTAGTATGGCATTTGCGGGGGGCTGGTATTGACCGCACCGGTCTGTGCATGCAGATGGGCGAGACCGTGCGCACTTCCGCATAGCACGGGGCTCTCCAGGCCAAACGCTCCCCATAATAAGCACGGGGAGTTGGCTTAGGTCTCACCCCTGGCCCAGCCAAACTACCCGTGTGCCCCCCCAAAAACATATTTTGGGGCTGCCTCTCAGGTTCCCATAGCTCCCTTCACTTGTCCTCCCAGAGTTGACGTTCCAACTCCCATGTCCAGCCTTCCCCCCGATGCTCCAAACCACGCTGCTTGGTCTTCTGTTGGTGGGATCTTCTGTCACAATCGTCTAAAGGAGCAGACCAAGGCGCAGCGTGCTTAGAGTTCCACATGTTTAATAAATATGAAAACTCACCAAAACAATACAGATGAAGACGAAGCGTGACATTCTGGGCTGCTCACAGGCAGCTACACAAACACAAGATCCCACAAAGCACAGGTGGGAAAAGGCTGCCTAAGTATGATTCCTAATCAGAGACAACGATAGACAGCTGCCTCTGATTAGGAACCTCTGATTAGGAACCCCAAAACAAAGAAATACAAAAACATAGAAAAAGAAACATAGAACGCCCACCCCAGTCACACCCTGGCCTAACCAAAATAGAGAACCAAAACCCTCTCTATTGCCAGGGCGTGACAGAGGCATGGTTCACATCAGGTAATGCTTCTTGTGAATAGCAAACTCAGATTGTGTGAGTGTTTTTTATAGGGAAAAGCAGCTCTAACCATCATATCTAATCTCGTATCATTGATTGGACTCCAGGTCAGTTGACTCCTGACTCCAAATAGCTTTTGGAGAAGTCATTAGCCTAGGGGTTCACATACTTTTTCCAACCTACATTGTGAATTTTTAATTATGTATTCAATATAGACAACAAAAATACAATAATTTTTGTGTTATTAGTTGAAGCAGACAGTGTCTGCCTATTGTTGTGACATAGATGAAGATCAGATCAAATTTTATGACAAATTTTTGCAGAAATCCAGGTAATTCCAAAGGGTTCACATACTTTTTCTTGCCATTGTACATATATCAACACATACATTTTATAGTTTTATCATTTAATCATTTTTAGGGGCAATGTTTCATTTTGTTTTTGACGTTATGTTTTCAAGTTAACACATAACATTCACCATTACACTGTTCATTCTGCTCCTCACTGCAAGACTGAGGACATCAAGCATCTGTGTCACGTGTTGACGTGTGTTTCTGTGTTTACATGTTTATATTTAAACTGGACAGAGAAGGAACCCTGGGGGCTTTTACAGAATGCTAATGCACACACACAACACACACACCACACACACACACACACACACACACACACACACACACACACACACACACAACACACACACAACACACACACACACACACACACACACACACACACACACACACACACACACACACACACACACACACACACACACACACACACACACACACACACACACACACACACACACACACACACACACACACACACACACACACACACACTCACATGCGTGGTACATTATATCAATGCTGGGACCTTTTGCCATGAGATGTTAAAGCCATCATCAGTCGGGATCGTGATGTCACAGTAGTGATGATGTCATCACTAAACGCCTCAGGTGTTGTGATGAGTCATCGGCCCTCGACGGGGACACATTATTATTATTTTTTTCTTTACCGACGGGGACACATGCCTTTAACCCTCTTCTCTCTCCTCTTATTCCTCCTCCTCTTCTTCCTCCTTCTCCCTCTTCCCCCTCTTATTCCTCCTCTTCATCTTCCTCCTCCTTCTCCTCCTCTTCCTCTAATTGTTCCATCTTCATCTTCCTCCTTCTCCCTGTCTTCTCTCTCCTCCCCTTATTCCTCCCTCTCTTCCTCATCTTCCTCCTCTTCCCTGCTAGTGCAGCGTGCAGTCTGATGTTATGAATCGTTTACATCTAGATATATGATGTAGAACATGTGACCGCTTTAGTTGAGTCTCCAGGTCACACCAGATCCACTGCAGTATTCAAAGTTTGTCCAGGTCCCCAGGATGTCTTCAATACTGTCCACTAGGGTCTATTACCATCTAGTAGGGAGATGTCTTCAATACTGTCTACTAGGACCTATTACCATCTAGTAGGGAGATGTCTTCAATACTGTCTATTAGGGTCTATTACCATCTAGTAGTTAAATAGATAAATGAACCCTCACAAAAGGCCTTCTCTCCTAAACACTACACATGTGCTCACACATCCACACACTCTCTTCTGACAGCATAAGAGGAAGTGTCACCACAAATAAAGAGAGAGGGAGAGAAACAACCTCATGAATAAATAAATAATAATATGCATAAATAATCTGGTCCAATTGGGAATGATTTATCCGTTGGGTCACGTCTGGACAGTGTGTGTGTCAGACCTATTATTCTCCACCTGTTACCAAGTCCCTGTTGACCTCTGGAGTTAAATAGGCAGCTCAGAATTTGTGTGGGTGTGTGGGTGTGTGTGTGTGTGTTTGTGCGTGCTGGAGCATGTCTGTGTTAGCGTACCTCATACAGAGTCATGTTAATAGCCGCACGACTCATGGAAGAGCCAGAACAGAGAGAGTGTGTTGAAACTGACTAAATCAACATGTCAGAAACTCTACCAAGTGTTCACACTGACTAAGTCAACATGTCAGAAACTATTCATTGAAGTCTGGACACTGACTGTAGGCCTCATGTAGTCTATTATAATATTAACTGAAGTCTGGACACTGACTGTAGTCCTCATGTAGTCTATTATAATATTAACTGAAGTCTGGACACTGACTGTAGTCCTCATGTAGTCTATTATAATATTAACTGAAGTCTGGACACTGACTGTAGGCCTCATGTAGTCTATTATAATATTAACTGAAGTCTGGACACTGACTGTAGGCCTCATGTAGTCTATTATAATATTAACTGAAGTCTGGACACTGACTGTAGGCCTCATGTAGCCTATTATAATATTAACTGAAGTCTGGACACTGACTGTAGTTCTCATGTAGTGTCACGTCCTGACCAGTATAAGGGGTTATTTGTTATTGTAGTTTGGTCAGGACGTGGCATGGGGTGTTTGTTTTATGTGGTTCGGGGTTTGTTGGGTTATGTGTTTATGTAGAGGGGATGTTTGTTTAGAGTGTTCCGGGGTTTAAGGTTTATGTTCTAGGTTTTGTATTTCTATATTTTCTAGGTTGTGTATTTCTTTGTTGGCCTGGTATGGCTCTCAATCAGGAACAGATGTACATCGTTGTTGCTGATTGGGAGTCATACTTAGGTAGCCCTTTTTCACCTGTGGTTTGTGGGAAGTTGTTTTTGCATAGCTGTATGTAGCCTGCATTACTGTTCGTTCGTTCGTTCGTTCGTTTTCTTGTTTTGTTTTTTTCAGTGTTCTAATAAACGTTAAAATGAACACTCAACCCGCTGCGCCTTGGTCCATTACATACGACGACCGTTACATGTAGGCCTCATGTAGTCTATTATAATATTTGTAAGTTAAAGGAGTGCTCAGATACAATAATTTAATAACCTAATAACCAACGTTTAGACAGACAAGCTGTCTTCATCAGGGTATAATGACAAACACTGCGGGTCACTAGTATATATAGCGTCAAAGGAAACACAGGTGTCTGTAATCATGGCCCGGTGTAGCTTGATATCATTGGTTCATTTACAGATATAAAAAGCATAAATGGATAGCATGCGATCATAGATACAATATGACTACATAGACCTACAAATATTTACAATGAATAGCAAAATCACAAGAGTGACTTCAGATCAAAGTCTACGTGAAGACCGAAGGGAGCAAATTAAAGATCTAGGCAGCCTCTCGTTTTAACCTCTTACATCTAGACGTTCCACTAGCGGAACACCTGCTCCAATATCCAATGATAGGCGTGGCGCGAATTACAAATTCCTCAAAAATACAACAACTTACATTTTTCAAACATATGACTATCTTACACCATTTTAAAGACAAGACTCTCCTTTATCTAACCACACTGTCCGATTTCAAAAAGGCTTTACAGCGAAAGCAAAACATTAGATTATGTCAGCAGAGTACAAAGCCAGAAATAATCAGACACCCATTTTTCAAGCTAGCATATAATGTCACAAAAATCCAGAAGACAGCTAAATGCAGCACTAAGCTTTGATGATCTTCATCAGATGACACACCTAGGACATTATGTTATACAATACATGCATGTTTTGTTCAATCAAGTTCATATTTATATCAAAAAACAGTTTTTACATTAGCATGTGACGTTCAGAACTAGCATACCCCCCGCAAACTTCCGGGGAATTTGCTAACAATTTACTAAATTACTCACGATAAACGTTCACAAAAAGCATAACAATTATTTTAAGAATTATAGATACAGAACTCCTCTATGCACTCGATATGTCCGATTTTAAAATAGCTTTTTGGTGAAAGCACATTTTGCAATATTCTAAGTACATAGCCCAGGCATCACGGGCTAGCTATTTAGACACCCGGCAAGTTTAGCACTCACCAATATCAGATTTACTATTATAAAAGTTTGATTACCTTTTGTTGTCTTCGTCAGAATGCACTCCCAGGACTGCTACTTCAATAACAAATGTTGGTTTAGTCCAAAATAATCCATCGTTATATCCGAATAGCGGCGTTTTGTTCGTGCGTCCCAGACACTATCCGAATGGTAAAGAAGGGTCGCGCGCATGGCGCAATCCGTGACAAAAAAAATCTAAATATTCCATTACCGTACCTAGAAGCATGTCAACCGCTGTTTAAAATCCATTTTTATGCCATTTTTCTCGTAAAAAAGCGATAATATTCCGACCGGGAATGTCCATTTAGCTAAACAGAGGAAAGAAAACAAAGCTTTCGGTCGACGCGGGCACGAGCCTGAGTCTCACAGTACTGTAACCAGCCACTACCCAAACGCGCTACTTTGTTTCAGCCAGAGCCTGCAAAGCCACGATTCAGCGTTTTGCCGCCTTCTGAGAACCTATGGCAGCCGTAGGAAGTGTCACGGGACAGCTAAGATCCTCACTCTTCAATAAACAGAGACAAGAAGAACGACACCTTGTCAGACAGGCCACTTCCTGCATGAAATCTTCTCAGGTTTTTGCCTGCCATATGAGTTCTGTTATACTCACAGACACCATTCAAACAGTTTTAGAAACTTTAGGGTGTTTTCTATCCAAAGCCAATAATTATATGCATATTCTAGTTACTGGGCAGGAGTAGTAACCAGATTAAATCGGGTACGTTTTTTATCCAGCCGTGAAAATACTGCCCCCTAGCCATAACAGGTTAACAATAAATTATATAGGTCACCCCCTCTCCTAGGCAGGGTGACATGTTCGATGCCGATATAATGTAGGGACGAAATCGCTTCCAAAAAGTGGGCCGCAACTGGGTACGTCAAGTTTTTGCACCTAATGGTGCTACGATGCTCCAAAATTCATACTTTAAACCTCTTACAACTACTTAGGGATAGGGGGCAGTATTGACAGTTTTGAAAAAAATATGTGCCCATATTAAACGGCCTCCTACTCAAACAACTCAGAAGCTAGGATATGCATATTATTAGTAGATTTGGATAGAAAACACTCTGAAGTTTCTAAAACGGTTTGAATAATGTCTGTGAGTATAACAGAACTCATATGGCAGTCAAAAACCTGAGACAAATCTTAGCAGGAAGTGGAAATCTGATGTGTGGGATCATTTTCAAGCCTTTGCCTATGAAACAACCAGGGACTGGTCACTCATTTAGCACTTCCTAAGGCTTCCACTAGATGTCAACAGTCTTTAAAAAGTTGTTTGAGGCTTCTCCGGTAAACACAGACCGAACGAGAAGCCTGGAAAGTTGGTTACAAGGGGAGGGCCATCACTACATTGGCGTGCGTTCATGTGGGGGGGTGCTTTGTACCAAAACGTTTTATAAGACAATGCAATCGTCCGGTTGGAATATTATTGAAGTTCTGATTGAAAAAGGCCCTAAAGATTTATGCTATACAACGTTTGACATGTTTGAACGAACGTAAATAGATTTTTTTTAAACTTTTCGTCGTGACATTTTCCGCGCGCTTCGTACATTTTGAGTAGCCTACTGAACGCGTGAACAACAAGGAGCTATTTGGACATAAATTATGAACTTTATCGAACAAAACAACATTTGTTGTGGACCTGGAATTCCTTGAAGTGCCTTCTGATGAAGATCATCAAAGGTAAGTGAATATTTCTAATACTATTTATGGATTTAGATGACTCCAAAATGGTGCTGGTCTGTATCGGCTAGTGTATTTTTCTGAGCACAGTACTCAGATTATTGCAAAGTGTGCTTTCCCAGTAAAGTTATTTTGAAATCTGGCAATGCGGTTGCATTCACGAGATGTTAATCTATAATTATTTGAATGACAGTATAATATTTTATTAACGTTTATGACGAGTATTTTTGTAAATTATGGTGCTGAGTCACCGGCGGTATTGGAGGGAAAATATTTTCTGAACATCATGCGCCAATGTAAAATGCTGTTTTTATATATAAATATGAACTTTATCGAACAAAAAAATGCATGTATTGTGTAACATGATGTCCTAGGAGTGTCATCTGATGAAGATCGTCAAAGGTTAGTGCTGCATTTAGCTGTGTTTTGGGTATTTGAGATGCATGTAGTTGCTTAGAAAATGGCTGTGTGGTTATTGTGTCTATGTACTCTCCTAACATAATCTAATGTTTTGCTTTCGCTGTAAAGCCTTTTTGAAATCGGACAACGTGGTTCGATTCAGGAGAAGTATATCTATAAAATGGTGTAAAATAGTCCTATGTTTGAGAAATAGAAATTATTAGATTTGTGGTTTTGAATATGGCGCTCTGATATTTCACAAAACTCGATCCCGCTAACGGGATATGCGCTGCAAGAAGTTTTAAATTAGTTAGTTTTACCCACATAATTCTTAAAACAAGGACAAGTTATAAGATAAATAACTGCCTTAGTGGAGCATGGGATAAAACCTTTGATTGGGATTTGTTTCCCTGTTTGGGGGTGATTAATCTACATTGTAAGTGCCATATCAGCCATTACACTTATAGTTTCCATCCGGTAGAGGTGCAAATAGACGTTGTGCAAGGTATTTTGGGTAAATCAGAGTTGAGCAATTGATCACTGAGATTTCTCCTCCACTAAGGCAACATCACGACCAACTTTAGTGTTCTGTGTTTCAGAGAAACATCATGACCAACTTTAGTCTTTACTGTTTCAGAGAAACATCATGGCCAACTTTAGTGTTCTGTGTTTTAGAGAAACATCATGGCCAACTTTAGTGTTCTGTGTTTTAGAGAAACATCATGACCAACTTTAGTGTTCTGTGTTTTAGAGAAACATCATGACCAACTTTAGTCTTTACTGTTTTAGAGAAACATCATGGCCAACTTTAGTGTTCTGTGTTTTAGTGAAACATCATGACCAACTTTAGTCTTTACTGTTTCAGAGAAACATCATGGCCAACTTTAGTGTTCTGTGTTTTAGAGAAACATCATGGCCAACTTTAGTGTTCTGTGTTTTAGAGAAACATCATGGCCAACTTTAGTGTTCTGTGTTTCAGAGAAACATCATGACCAACTTTAGTCTTTACTGTTTTAGAGAAACATCATGACCAACTTTAGTGTTCTGTGTTTTAGTGAAACATCATGACCAACTTTAGTCTTTACTGTTTCAGAGAAACATCATGGCCAACTTTAGTGTTCTGTGTTTTAGAGAAACATCATGACTGATTTCTGACCTTGAAGCAGTTCAGGATGGACTGCTTCCTTTCTCTCTTTCTGATGTTTTCCAACCGCAGTAATGGTTCATGAATCACATGCCTCTATTCTACTAAGACCTAATTGAAACACAAAGCAGAAAATGGAATCAGGGCTGTGTGTGTCATTCTTATTGAAAGTCCCGTTAACCTCTGTAGGGTAGGGGGCAGTATTTTCACAGCCGGATGAAAAACGTACCAAAATTAAACAGCCTACTTCTTGGGCCCAGGAACTAGAATATGCATATTATTATTAGATTTGGATAGAAAACTCTCTGAAGTTTCTAAAACTGTTTGAATGATGTCTGTGAGTATAACAGAACTCATATGGCAGGCAAAAACCTGAGACAAATCTAACCAGGAAGTGGGAAATCTGGAGCTTGTAGTCTTTTCAAGTCATTGCCTATCCAACACACAGTGACTTCGGGTTCATTTTGCACTTCCTAAGGCTTCCACTAGATGTCAACAGTCTTTAGAACCTAGTTTCAGGCTTTTGCAGTGAACAGAGAGTGAACAAGAAGGCCGGGGAGTTGGTGACTCAGGGAAGGACATGAGTTCATTGCCGCGCATTTACGTGATGAGGTAGTTGTGTTCCAAAACATTTTTCAAGACATTGGAATCGTTGGGTGGGAATATTATTGAAGTTCCATGTTAAAAAGGCCCTAAAGATTGATGCTATACAACGTTTGACATGTTTCAACGAACGTAAATAGAACTTTTTAAAACTTTTCGTCGTGAAATTTTGGGCATGCTTCCTACATTTGGAGTAGCTTGCTGAACGTGCAAATAACAAGGAGGTATTTGGACATAAATGATGGACTTTATCGAACAAAACAACATTTATTGTTGACCTGGGATTCCTGGAAATGCCTTCTGATGAAGATAATCAAAGGTAAGTGAATATTTATGATGCTATTTATGATTTTAGATGACTCCAAAATGGCAGGTATCTGTATTGCCTAGTGTATGTTTCTAAGCGCCATACTCAGATTATTGCAAAGTGTGCTTTCCCCGTGAAGCTTTTTTGAAATCTATCACAGCGGTTGCATAACTTGTTATGCATAGGGGGCAGTATTTTCACGGCCGGATAAAAAACGTACCCGATTTAATCTGATTATTACTCCTGCCCAGAAACTAGAATATGCATATAATTATTAGCTTTGGATAGAGAACACTCCAAAGTTTCTAAAACTGTTTGAATGGTGTCTGTGAGTATAACAGAACTCATTTGGCAGGCCAAAACCTGAGAAGATTCCAAACAGGAAGTGCCCTCTCTGACTATTTCTTGGCCTTCTTGATCATCTCTATCCAAAACAGGGGATCTCTGCTGTAACGTGACATTTTCTAACGCTCGCATAGGCTCTCAGAAGGCGCCAGAACGTTGAATGATGACTTTGCAGGCCATGGCTGAAAAACAGTAGCGCATTTGGTAAGTGGTCGATCTGAGAACAATGAGACTGAGGACGCGCGTGCACGCTTGCGTCCCACCCACTCAACAGCCAGTTGAATCCTGTGGCGCAATTTTCAAATCCCTTAGAAATGCTATTACTTCAATTTCTCAAACATATGACTATTTTACAGCTATTTAAAGACAAGACTCTCGTTAATCTAACCACACTGTCCGATTTCAAAAAGGCTTTACAACGAAAGCAAAACATTAGATTATGTCAGCAGAGTACCCAGCCAGAAATAATCAGACACCCATTTTTCAAGCTAGCATATAATGTCACAAAAACCCAGAAGACAGCTAAATGCAGCACTAACCTTTGATGATCTTCATCAGATGACACACCTAGGACATTATGTTATACAATACATGCATGTTTTGTTCAATCAAGTTCATATTTATATGAAAAACCAGCTTTTTACATTAGCATGTGACGTTCAGAACTAGCATACCCCCCGCAAACTTCCGATGAATTTACTAACAATTTACTAAATTACTCACGATAAACGTTCACAAAAAGCATAACAATTATTTTAAGAATTATAGATACAGAACTCCTCTATGCACTCGATATGTCCGATTTTAAAATAGCTTTTCAGTGAAAGCACATTTTGCTATATTCTCAGTAGATAGCCCGGCATCACAGGGCTAGCCATTTAGACACCCACCAAGTTTAGCCCTGACCAAACTCCGGTTTACTATTATAAAAGTTTGATTACCTTTCCTGTTCTTCGTCAGAATGCACTCCCAGGACTTGTACTTCAATAACAAATGTAGGTTTGGTCCAAAATAATCCATAGTTATGTTCCATCAGCGGCGTTTTGTTCGTGCGTTCTAGACACTATCCCAATGGTAAATAACGGTCGCGCACATGGCGCATTTCGTGACAAAAGATTTCTAAATATTTCATTACCGTACTTCGAAGCATGTCAACCGCTGTTTAAAATCAATTTTTATGCCATTTTTCTCGTAAAAAAGCGATATTATTCCGACCGGGAATCTGTGTTTCGCTAAATAGAGGGAAAAACAGAAAGACGGGGGCGGCCAGTGCACGAGCCTAAGCCCTTTGTCCTCTGATAGACCACTTAGCAAAAGCGCTCGTGTGTTTCAGCCAGGGCTTTGAATTACGTCATTCAGGTTTTTCCCAGGCTCTGAGAGCCCATTGGAGCCGTGGGAAGTGTCACGTAACAGCAGAGATCCTTGTAATGAATAGAGATGACAAAGAATAGCAAGAAATGGTCAGACAGGGTACTTCCTGTACAGAATCTTCTCACGTTTTGGCCTGCCAAATGAGTTCTGTTATACTCACAGACACCATTCAAACAGTTTTAGAAACTTTAGGATGTTTTCTATCCATATGTAATAAGTATATGCATATTCTAGTTACTGGGTAGGAGTGGTAACCAGATTAAATCGGGTACGTTTTTTATCCGGCGGTGTAAATACTGCCCCCTTGCCCTAACAGGTTAAGGAATACCTAGGATAGGATAAAGTAATCCTTCTAACCCCCCCCCCCCCTTAAAAGATTTAGATGCACTATTGTAAAGTGGTTGTTCCACTGGATATCATAAGGTGAATCCACCAATTTGTAAGTCGCTCTGGATAAAAGCGTCTGCTAAATGACTTAACCTCTTGGGGCTAGGTGGGACGCTAGCGTGCCACCCGTGGTGCACTCCATCAACAGCAGGTGCATTTCAAGAGCGGCAAATTTGAATCCAAATAAATGTCAAAATTCAAATTTTTCAAATATACAACTATTTTACACCATTTGAAAGATAAACATCTCCTTAATCTAACCACGTTTTACGATTTCAAAAAGGTTTTACGGCGAAAGCATAAATTTAGAGTATGTTAGGACAGTACATTTACAAGAGTTGTGTGTAATGTTTTGTCAAGTCAAAGACAGGGTCACCAAAACCATAAAACCAGCTAAAATGATGCACTAACCTTTTACAATCTCCATCAGATGACACTCCTAGGACATTATGTTAGACAATGCATGCATTTTTAGTTCTATCAAGTTCATATTTATATCCAAAAACAGCGTTTTACTATGGCATTGATGTTGAGGAAATCGTTTCCCTCCAATAACCGGCAGTCAAGTCAGCGTCAGAAATTAAATAATTAAAATTAGAAAACATTGGTAAAATATTATATTGTCATTTAAAGAATTATAGATTTACATCTCTTGAACGCAATCAACTTGCCAGATTTAAAAATAACCTTACTGGGAAATCACACTTTGCAATAATCTGAGCACTGCGCCCAGAAAAATACGCGTTGCGATACAGACTAGACGTCATGTTGGGGAGATCTAAAATCGAAAATACTATGTAAATAATCCATTACCTTTGATTCTCTTCATCAGATGTCACTTCCTGGTATCACAGGTCCATAACAAATGTAGTTTTGTTCAAAAAAGCTCATCATTTATGTCCAAAAATCTCCGTCTCGTTAGCACATGATGTAAGCCAGCCGGACTTCTCGTCATGAACGAGGGGAAAAAATATATTTCCGTTCGTTCAAACATGTCAAACGTTGTATAGCATAAATCATTAGGGCCTTTTTTAACCAGAACATGAATAATATTCAAGGTGGACGAATGCATACTCTTTTATAACGTATTGGAACGAGGGTACCCAACATGAACTCGCGCGCCAGGTGTCTAATGGGACATCATCGTTCCATGGCTCTTGTTCGGTCAGATCTCCCTCCAGAAGACTCAAAACACTTTGTAAAGGCTGGTGACATCTAGTGGAAGCAATAGGAAGTGCCAAAATATTCCTAAACCCCTGTGTTTTTCAATGGGATAGGTTTAAAGTCAATACAACACATCAGGTATCCACTTCCTGT
Organism: Salmo salar; assembly: GCF_965601325.2. NCBI lineage: Eukaryota > Metazoa > Chordata > Actinopteri > Salmoniformes > Salmonidae > Salmo > Salmo salar. The sequence goes on from NW_027675387.1 coordinate 576,100, forward strand.
CAGAAAATGTCTCAGGGTTTTGCCTGCCAAATGAGTTCTGTTATACTCACAGACACCATTCAAACAGTTTTGGAAACTTTAGAGTGTTTTCTATCCATATATAATAAGTATATGCATATTCTAGTTACTGGGTAGGATTAGTAACCAGATTAAATCGGGTACATTTTTTTTATCCAGACGTGCAAATGCTGCCCCCTAGACCCAACAGGTTAAATGTAAATGTAATGTAAATGTACTACCTGGAATCTTTTAGTAAGTGGGGCATTACGTAGATGGAACCCCTTTGTATCCCCAACAATCTCTTATCATAGACTACCTGGAATCTTTTAGTAAGTGGGGCATTACGTAGATGGAACCCCTTTGTATCCCCAACAATCTCTTATCATAGACTACCTGGAATCTTTTAGTAAGTGGGGCATTACGTAGATGGAACCCCTTTGTATCCCTAACAATCTCTTATCATAGACTTCCTGGAATCTTTTAGTAAGTGGGGCATTACGTAGATGGAACCCCTTTGTATCCCTAACAATCTCTTATCATAGACTGCCTGGAATCTTTTAGTAAGTGGGGCATTATGTAGATGGAATCTCTTTGTAGGAGGTCAACATTTCTAATTCACTATTCCGGTCGTTTATAAAACCCTCGACTAGTTTACACGTGGGGCATTTTCATTGTTTTGCCTTTGGCTTTCAACACTACGTGATTGTTTTTAGTCCTAAAAGCATAGCTTTTGGGTCCACAGGATGACCACTATCATATGGTCACCATCTTCCAGTTCACTGGTTAAACCACCCAGATAGTTACTAAGAGAGGGGTTCCAATCCCCAGGTTTCCTTCCATAGACCACAGAGTCTGTGTCATGGTAAACCACCCAGATACTTGCTGAGAGGAGGAGGGGGTCCAATCACCAGGTTTCCTCACATAAAACCACGAAGCATCGTTACCCATCGCGCCACAAAAGCCACGGCCCTTTGCAGAGCAAAGGGGAAGAACTACTTCAAGGTCTCAGAGCGAGTGACGTCACCCGATTAAAAACGCTATTAGCGTGCACCACCGCTAACTAACTAGCCATTTCACATCGGTTACACTTACATAGACCACAGAGTCTGTGTCATGGTAAAGAACCCTCCTCTGCAGCTGCTCCATGAGGGTATATAGTCCATAGGTCATGGTAGAAGCTGGTAGAACCCTCCTCTGCAGCTGCTCCATGAGGGTATATAGTCCATAGGCCGTGGTAGAAGCTGGTAGAACCCTCCTCTGCAGCTGCTCCATGAGGGTATATAGTCCATAGGCCGTGGTAGAAGCTGGTAGAACCCTCCTCTGCAGCTGCTCCATGAGGGTATATAGTCCATAGGTCGTGGTAGGAGCTGGTAGAACCCTCCTCTGCAGCTGCTCCATGAGGGTATATAGTCCATAGGCTGTGGTAGAAGCTGGTAGACCCCTCCTCTGCAGCTGCTCCATGAGGGTATATAGTCCATAGGCCGTGGTAGGAGCTGGTAGAACCCTCCTCTGCAGCTGCTCCATGAGGGTATATAGTCCATAGGCCGTGGTAGAAGCTGGTAGACCCCTCCTCTGCAGCTGCTCCATGAGGGTGTATAGTCCATAGGTCATGGTAGAAGCTGGTAGAACCCTCCTCTCCAGCTGCTCCATGAGGGTATATAGTCCATAGGCCGTGGTAGAAGCTGGTAGACCCCTCCTCTGCAGCTGCTCCATGAGGGTATATAGTCCATAGGCCGTGGTAGAAGCTGGTAGACCCCTCCTCTGCAGCTGCTCCATGAGGGTATATAGTCCATAGGTCGTGGTAGAAGCTGGTAGACCCCTCCTCTGCAGCTGCTCCATGAGGGTGTATAGTCCATAGACCATGGTAGAAGCTGGTAGAACCCTCCTCTGCAGCTGCTCCATGAGGGTGTATAGTCCATAGGCCGTGGTAGAAGCTGGTAGAACCCTCCTCTGCAGCTGCTCCATGAGGGTATATAGTCCATAGGTCATGGTAGGAGCTGGTAGACCCCTCCTCTGCAGCTGCTCCATGAGGGTGTATAGTCCATAGGCCGTGGTAGAAGCTGGTAGAACCCTCCTCTGCAGCTGCTCCATGAGGGTATATAGTCCATAGGCCGTGGTAGGAGCTGGTAGACCCCTCCTCTGCAGCTGCTCCATGAGGGTATATAGTCCATAGGCTGTGGTAGAAGCTGGTAGACCCCTCCTCTGCAGCTGCTCCATGAGGGTATATAGTCCATAGGCCGTGGTAGGAGCTGGTAGACCCCTCCTCTGCAGCTGCTCCATGAGGGTATATAGTCCATAGGTCGTGGTAGGAGCTGGTAGACCCCTCCTCTGCAGCTGCTCCATGAGGGTATATAGTCCATAGGCCGTGGTAGAAGCTGGTAGACCCCTCTTCTTGTTACGTCTCCATTACAACAGAGATACGTCTTGACTCAAGAACTAAACATTTGAAATTTCATATTGGTCTGAAAAAAATGTATTCCAATAATTATTCGGGATCTTTAATGATAGATGTTAATATATTACTTCTCTGAGCAAATTCGCCCCACAAACTGTTCAAGAGAAGTTTACACACGTTTATTTTGGCTTTGGTGACCTCTATTCTGTCAGGGTCAAGACATATGCCCTCTTTTTCATAATAGTCCTGAATGTATCTGTCTTCGCTTTCCTGATCAGTGCCTGATGTAGGATATCCTGAAGCCATTTGTTGGCCTCTCAAGAAGGTATTGACGTACTCTTTAAAAAGAGTGTCTGATTTCCTGGGAAAGTTCCACACTACAAAGCTGTAGCCACACGATACCCCTTCCCTAAGCCGAATCTCATGGGAAAGAAACTTAAACAATGTATCACTGGTTGAAGGCTAGGTCTACAAAAATAACAAGACTTGACTACCTTGGGCTTTGACACTGGGGGCAACACCTTTTACCCAGTTATCCACAGTCACTTTACCTCTACCTACATGTACATATTACCACAATTACCTTCTTCTACCCAGTTATCCATGTATAGTCACTTTACCGCTACCTACATGGACATATTACCTCAATATTGACTAGCCAGTTCCCCCGCACATTGACTCTGTACCGGTACCCCCTGTATATAGCCTCCACACATTGACTCTGTACCGGTACCCCCTGTATATAGCCTCCGCACATTGACTCTGTACCGGTACCCCCTGTATATAGCCTCCACATTGACTCTGTACCGGTACCCCCTGTATATAGCCTCCACATTGACTCTGTACTGGTAACCCCTGTATATAGCCTCCGCACATTGACTCTGTACCGGTACCCCCTGTATATAGCCTCCGCACATTGACTCTGTACCGGTACCCCCTGTATATAGCCTCCACATTGACTCTGTACCGGTACCCCCTGTATATAGCCTCCACATTGACTCTGTACCGGTACCCCCTGTATATAGCCTCCACATTGACTCTGTACCGGTACCCCCTGTATATAGCCTCCACATTGACTCTGTACCGGTACCCCCTGTAAATAGCCTCCACATTGACTCTGTACCGGTACCCCCTGTATATAGCCTCCACATTGACTCTGTACCGGTACCCCCTGTATATAGCCTCCACATTGACTCTGTACCGGTACCCCCTGTATATAGCCTCCACATTGACTCTGTAGCGTAAAACCCTGTATATAGCCTCCACATTGACTCTGTACCGGTACCCCCTGTATATAGCCTCCACATTGACTCTGTACCAGTACCCCCTGTATATAGCCTCCACATTGACTCTGTACCGGTACCCCCTGTATATAGCCTCCACATTGACTCTGTACCGGTACCCCCTGTATATAGCCTCCACATTGACTCTGTACCGTAATACCCTGTATATAGCCTCCACATTGACTCTGTACCGTAATACCCTGTATATAGCCTCCACATTGACTCTGTACCGGTACCCCCTGTATATAGCCTCCACATTGACTCTGTACCGGTACCCCCTGTATATAGCCTCCACATTGACTCTGTACCGGTACCCCCTGTATATAGCCTCCACATTGACTCTGTACCGTAATACCCTGTATATAGCCTCCACATTGACTCTGTACCGTAATACCCTGTATATAGCCTCCACATTGACTCTGTACCGGTACCCCCTGTATATAGCCTCCACATTGACTCTGTACCGTAATACCCTGTATATAGCCTCCACATTGACTCTGTACCGTAATACCCTGTATATAGCCTCCACATTGACTCTGTACCGTAATACCCTGTATATAGCCTCCACATTGACTCTGTACCGTAATACCCTGTATATAGCCTCCACATTGACTCTGTACCGTAATACCCTGTATATAGCCTCCACATTGACTCTGTACCGTAATACCCTGTATATAGCCTCCACATTGACTCTGTACCGGTACCCCCTGTATATAGCCTCCACATTGACTCTGTACCGTAATACCCTGTATATAGCCTCCACATTGACTCTGTACCGTAATACCCTGTATATAGCCTCCACATTGACTCTGTACCGGTACCCCCTGTATATAGCCTCCACATTGACTCTGTACCGTAATACCCTGTATATAGCCTCCACATTGACTCTGTACCGTAATACCCTGTATATAGCCTCCACATTGACTCTGTACCGTAATACCCTGTATATAGCCTCCACATTGACTCTGTACCGTAATACCCTGTATATAGCCTCCACATTGACTCTGTACCGTAATACCCTGTATATAGCCTCCACATTGACTCTGTACCGTAATACCCTGTATATAGCCTCCACATTGACTCTGTACCGGTACCCCCTGTATATAGCCTCCACATTGACTCTGTACCGTAATACCCTCTATATAGCCTCCACATTGACTCTGTACCGTAATACCCTGTATATAGCCTCCACATTGACTCTGTACCGTAATACCCTGTATATAGCCTCCACATTGACTCTGTACCGTAATACCCTGTATATAGCCTCCACATTGACTCTGTACCGTAATACCCTGTATATAGCCTCCACATTGACTCTGTACTGTAATACCCTGTATATAGCCTCCACATTGACTCTGTACCGTAATACCCTGTATATAGCCTCCACATTGACTCTGTACCGGTACCCCCTTTATATAGCCTCCACATTGACTCTGTACCGTAATACCCTGTATATAGCCTCCACATTGACTCTGTACCGTAATACCCTGTATATAGCCTCCACATTGACTCTGTACCGTAATACCCTGTATATAGCCTCGCTACTGTTATTTTTTGTTGCTCTCTATTTTTTATTTTAACATTTGTCTTATTTTATTTTTTATTTTCTACTTTCTTAAAACCTTTTTTTCGTACAAATGCACTGTTGGTTAAGGGCTTGTAAGTAAGCATTTCACTGCAATTTCTATACCTGTTGAATTCGGAGCATTTCACAAATATAATTTGATTTGATCAGGGGGGTTCAAAAGAACATAGGAATCATAGGATCTAGAACTGGGAGCTATAAAAGTTTCAATACTGGGGTTTTATAAATGTTTTAGACAGAGTAGAGCACAGTGTTTTAGTACTGGGGGTTTATAAATGTTTTAGACAGAGTAGAGCACAGTGTTTTAGTACTGGGGGTTTATAAATGTTTTAGACAGAGTAGAGCACAGTGTTTTAGTACTGGGGTTTATAAATGTTTTAGACAGAGTAGAGCACAGTGTTTTAGTACTGGGGTTTTATAAATGTTTTAGACAGAGTAGAGCACAGTGTTTTAGTACTGGGGTTTATAAATGTTTTAGACAGAGTAGAGCACAGTGTTTTAGTACTGGGGTTTATAAATGTTTTAGACAGAGTAGAGCACAGTGTTTTAGTACTGGGGTTTATAAATGTTTTAGACAGAGTAGAGCACAGTGTTTTAGTACTGGGGTTTAGAAATGTTTTAGACAGAGTAGAGCACAGTGTTTTAGTACTGGGGTTTTATAAATGTTTTAGACAGAGTAGAGCACAGTGTTTTAGTACTGGGGGTTTATAAATGTTTTAGACAGAGTAGAGCACAGTGTTTTAGTACTGGGGTTTATAAATGTTTTAGACAGAGTAGAGCACAGTGTTTTAGTACTGGGGTTTTATAAATGTTTTAGACAGAGTAGAGCACAGTGTTTTAGTACTGGGGTTTATAAATGTTTTAGACAGAGTAGAGCACAGTGTTTTAGTACTGGGGTTTATAAATGTTTTAGACAGAGTAGAGCACAGTGTTTTAGTACTGGGGTTTATAAATGTTTTAGACAGAGTAGAGCACAATGTTTTAGTACTGGGGTTTAGAAATGTTTTAGACAGAGTAGAGCACAGTGTTTTAGTACTGGGGTTTTATAAATGTTTTAGACAGAGTAGAGCACAGTGTTTTAGTACTGGGGGTTTATAAATGTTTTAGACAGAGTAGAGCACAGTGTTTTAGTACTGGGGTTTATAAATGTTTTAGACAGAGTAGAGCACAGTGTTTTAGTACTGGGGGTTTATAAATGTTTTAGACAGAGTAGAGCACAGTGTTTTAGTACTGGGGTTTATAAATGTTTTAGACAGAGTAGAGCACAGTGTTTTAGTACTGGGGTTTATAAATGTTTTAGACAAAGTAGAGCACAGTGTTTTAGTACTGGGGGTTTATAAATGTTTTAGACGGAGTAGAGCACAGTGTTTTAGTACTGGGGTTTATAAATGTTTTAGACAGAGTAGAGCACAATGTTTTAGTACTGGGGTTTATAAATGTTTTAGACAGAGTAGAGCACAGTGTTTTAGTACTGGGGTTTATAAATGTTTTAGACAGAGTAGAGCACAGTGTTTTAGTACTGGGGTTTTATAAATGTTTTAGACAGAGTAGAGCACAGTGTTTTAGTACTGGGGTTTATAAATGTTTTAGACAGAGTAGAGCACAGTGTTTTAGTACTGGGGTTTATAAATGTTTTAGACAGAGTAGAGCACAGTGTTTTAGTACTGGGGTTTAGAAATGTTTTAGACAGAGTAGAGCACAGTGTTTTAGTACTGGGGTTTTATAAATGTTTTAGACAGAGTAGAGCACAGTGTTTTAGTACTGGGGGTTTATAAATGTTTTAGACAGAGTAGAGCACAGTGTTTTAGTACTGGGGTTTATAAATGTTTTAGACAGAGTAGAGCACAGTGTTTTAGTACTGGGGGTTTATAAATGTTTTAGACAGAGTAGAGCACAGTGTTTTAGTACTGGGGTTAATAAATGTTTTAGACAGAGTAGAGCACAGTGTTTTAGTACTGGGGTTTATAAATGTTTTAGACAGAGTAGAGCACAGTGTTTTACTACTGGGGGTTTATAAATGTTTTAGACAGAGTAGAGCACAGTGTTTTAGTACTGGGGTTTATAAATGTTTTAGACAGAGTAGAGCACAGTGTTTTAGTACTGGGGTTTATAAATGTTTTAGACAGAGTAGAGCACAGTGTTTTACTACTGGGGTTTATAAATGTTTTAGAAAGAGTAGAGCACAGTGTTTTAGTACTGGGGTTTATAAATGTTTTAGACAGAGTAGAGCACAGTGTTTTAGTACTGGGGTTTATAAATGTTTTAGACAGAGTAGAGCACAGTGTTTTAGTACTGGGGTTTATAAATGTTTTAGACAGAGTAGAGCACAGTGTTTTAGTACTGGGGTTTATAAATGTTTTAGACAGAGTAGAGCACAGTGTTTTAGTACTGGGGTTTATAAATGTTTTAGACAGAGTAGAGCACAGTGTTTTAGTACTGGGGTTTATAAATGTTTTAGACAGAGTAGAGCACAGTGTTTTAGTACTGGGGATTATAAATGTTTTAGACAGAGTAGAGCACAGTGTTTTAGTAGCAGGGTTTTATAAATGTTTTAGACAGAGTAGAGCACAGTGTTTTAGTAGCAGGGTTTTATAAATGTTTTAGACAGAGTAGAGCACAGTGTTTTAGTAGCAGGGTTTTATAAATGTTTTAGACAGAGTAGAGCACAGTGTTTTAGTACTGGGGGTTTATAAATGTTTTAGACAGAGTAGAGCACAGTGTTTTAGTACTGGGGGTTTATAAATGTTTTAGAAAGAGTAGAGCACAGTGTTTTAGTACTGGGGGTTTATAAATGTTTTAGACAGAGTAGAGCACAGTGTTTTAGTACTGGGGGTTTATAAATGTTTTAGACAGAGTAGAGCACAGTGTTTTAGTACTGGGGGTTTATAAATGTTTTAGACAGAGTAGAGCACAGTGTTTTAGTACTGGGGTTTATAAATGTTTTAGACAGAGTAGAGCAGTGTTTTAGTACTGGGGTTTTATAAATGTTTTAGACAGAGTAGAGCACAGTGTTTTAGTACTGGGGTTTATAAATGTTTTAGACAGAGTAGAGCACAGTGTTTTAGTACTGGGGGTTTATAAATGTTTTAGACAGAGTAGAGCACAGTGTTTTAGTACTGGGGTTTATAAATGTTTTAGACAGAGTAGAGCACAGTGTTTTAGTACCGAGGTTTTATAAATGTTTTAGACAGAGTAGAGCACAGTGTTTTAGTACTGGGGTTTATAAATGTTTTAGACAGAGTAGAGCACAGTGTTTTAGTACTGGGGTTTTATAAATGTTTTAGACAGAGTAGAGCACAGTGTTTTAGTACTGGGGGTTTATAAATGTTTTAGACAGAGTAGAGCACAGTGTTTTAGTAGCAGGATTTTATAAATGTTTTAGACAGAGTAGAGCACAGTGTTTTAGTACTGGGGGTTTATAAATGTTTTAGACAGAGTAGAGCACAGTGTTTTAGTACTGGGGGTTTATAAATGTTTTAGACAGAGTAGAGCACAGTGTTTTAGTACTGGGGTTTATAAATGTTTTAGACAGAGTAGTGCACAGTGTTTTAGTACTGGGGATTATAAATGTTTTAGACAGAGTAGAGCACAGTGTTTTAGTACTGGGGGTTTATAAATGTTTTAGACAGAGTAGAGCACAGTGTTTTAGTACTGGGGTTTATAAATGTTTTAGACAGAGTAGAGCACAGTGTTTTAGTACTGGGGTTTATAAATGTTTTAGACAGAGTAGAGCACAGTGTTTTAGTACTGGGGGTTTATAAATGTTTTAGACAGAGTAGAGCACAGTGTTTTAGTACTGGGGTTTTATAAATGTTTTAGACAGAGTAGAGCACAGTGTTTTAGTACTGGGGGTTTATAAATGTTTTAGACAGAGTAGAGCACAGTGTTTTAGTACTGGGGGTTTATAAATGTTAGCACAGTTGAGGCCGTCTGCTGACCACTTTTCACCCTTGAAAGTCATGGTGGAAACAACAATTGGTAGATAAACCCCTGGTTGCTGATTACTCTCAAAGTCATAAAACACAAATGTCTCTGAATGTTCATCTTCATCCAATGGTTGAAGGTAGCACTCATGTTCCACTTCTTGAACCACTTCAGTGTCTCTGCTTTTCAAAGACCCTTTACAGACAGGGCAGTGTAGGATACCACATACCTTTACAGACAGGGCAGTGTAGGATTTTTTTTACATTTTACATTTTTAGTCATTTAGCAGACGCTTTTATCCAGAGCGACTTACAGTAGTGAATGCATACATTTCATACTTTTTTTTTCTGTGCTGGCCCCCCGTGGGAATCGAACCCACAACCCTGGCGTTGCAAACACCATGCTCTACCAACTGAGCTACAGGGAAGGCCACATACCTTTACAGACAGGGCAGTGTAGGATACCACATACCTTTACAGACAGGGCAGTGTAGGATACCACATACCTTTACAGACAGGGCAGTGTAGGATACCACATACCTTTACAGACAGGGCAGTGTAGGATACCACATACCTTTACAGACAGGGCAGTGTCCACATACGTGAGGTTGGGGGTTGTCTGTTTTAACGTTGTAATTGCGTTGGAATTTTGGACATTTCTTGTTGAGGTCACACCAGCTGACAGATGTATATGCCTTTGGATGCTATGGACTCTAAAACACAGAGGTCCAGTTACTAGATAGGTTTCTCACAGCCTTTTACAGGACTCTAAAAGGCAGAGGTCCAGTTACTAGATAGGTTTCTCACAGCCTTTTACAGGGCTCTAAAAGACAGAGAGGTTCAGTTACTAGATAGGTTTCTCACAGCCTTTTACAGGACTCTAAAAAACAGAGAGGTCCAGTTACTAGATAGGTTTCTCACAGCCTTTTACAGAGCTCTAAAAGACAGAGAGGTCCAGTTACTAGATAGGTTTCTCACAGCCTTTTACAGGGCTCTAAAAGACAGAGAGGTCCAGTTATTAGATAGGTTTCTCACAGCCTTTTACAGGACTCTAAAAGACAGAGAGGTCCAGTTACTAGATAGGTTTCTCACAGCCATTTACATGCTATCTTCAATCAGTAGAGGCTCTACCTCAGAAATTATTGTGTCAAGCTGTTTAGCTGCATCCTACATCAACACATCGTCCTCATCAACACATCATCATCCTCATCAACACATCATCCTCATCAACACATCATCCTCATCAACACATCATCATCCTCATCAACACATCATCCTCATCAACACATCATCCTCATCATCCTCATCAACACATCATCATCCTCATCAACACATCATCAACACATCGTCCTCATCAACACATCATCCTCATCATCACATCATCCTCATCATCCTCATCAACACATCATCATCCTCATCATCCTCATCAACACATAATCATCCTCATCAACACATCATCATCCTCATCAACACATCATCCTCATCATCCTCATCAACACAACATCCTCATCATCACATTATCCTCATCATCCTCATCAACACATCATCATCACATCATCCTCATCAACACATCATCCTCATCAACACATCATCCTCATCAACACATCATCCTCATCAACACATCGTCCTCATCAACACATCATCCTCATCAACACATCATCCTCATCAACACATCATCCTCATCAACACATCACCCTCATCATCTTCATCAACACATCATCCTCATCAACACATCACCCTCATCAACACATCATCCTATTCAACACATCATCCTCATCAACACATCATCCTCATCGTCCTCATCAACACATCATCAACACATCATCCTCATCATCCTCATCATCATCATCAACACATCATCCTCATCATCCTCATCATCATCATCAACACATCATCCTCATCAACACATCATCCTCATCAACACATCATCCTCATCATCCTCATCATCACATCATCATCATCAACACATCATCATCATCAACACATCATCCTCATCAACACATCATCCTCATCAACACATCATCCTCATCAACACATCACCCTCATCATCCTCATGTCCTCCTATGTCAGCAATCCATGCTTTGGTTTAGTTTCCCCTGGTACTGTTTCCACTTGCTAATGTTTTAGCATTTGTGGCACAAATCCCATTCAAGTCATCCGACCAATATTAGCATTTTTTGCACATTTCTTTTAGTCATTTTATCATGTCCAAATCATGTCCAAATCATCCAAATGTATAAAATTCAATGTGAAGCTCAACAAAGTCACTTATAGATGATTTGAACATGATGTGCTAATGTTAATCTGACAAATCATATTATCGGTCCCATGATTTGAATTAGATTTTTGCTACAAATGCTATAATGTTATGTAAATGTAGGAGTGTTTGACATTGCAGCCGACTTTATAGACGAGTCGAGATCTACAAATGACCTTGCATGATAAATAACTACTCACTCACTCAGTCAGTCAGTCAGTCACAATTTACCCACGATGCATCACAGTTTTGATGCTCTCGAACACTGTATGTGTGACTGAGGAAGGAAGCCCTCTCTGCATCAGCTTCTTAGTTCCTGACATAGATTTGTCTAGAGGGTCCATCTATGCATATTTGTCATTATGTCGTCTGCAACAGAATGAGAAGAGCAATTGAGGACTATCTCCATTTTAAAGTAGTTAATGTCTTCTTCTTCAACTTCCATAACTTTAATGACAGTCGGTAAACCAACTGAAAGTTTGTATTCAATGGCTTTAGTTTTGAAGCAAGTGCGCCCTCTATTAAACTCTATGGACACAGACTACTTCAATGTTGGGTTAACCACAGATCTCAAACTTCACACTCAGTGTCTGTTTACTGACAGTAAGTTAACTTACAACACGTCTACCCTTCACTCTGTAAGTATGCTTGACGATATCTTAAAATATGTATATTTTATAATTTGTTTGTAACCATGAACTTCTGTATCCTGTTATGTGCATGGCGATGCTATTGGAATGTATGTTGTTTTGTTTTTCTGTTATGTACTCTGTAGATGTATTTCTGCATATTAATCTGATACAGTATTGTACATGTGGTTTCATATATAATACTTTTTCCTGCTATTTTAAGGACTCTGACAGTAATAGATTTTTGTGGAGACGTGTTTGAAAATGGGCTAAAGTAAGAGGGGATTGGGTGTTTAGCTTTTAGGAGTAATACAGTATTAATATGAAACACAGTGATGGAGGGTTGTGTTTAGGAGTATTATTTACGTGAGACACAGTGACGGTGGATTGAAATGCTTACTAACGGGTCCATTTCCAACAATGCAGAGTAAAAACATTTTAAATAGTGACACAAGGAATAAATACACAGTGAATAACAAATAACAATAATGAGTAAAAAATAACATGTCTATTTACCAGTACCTAGTTGATGTGCAGGGGTATGAAATAATTGAGGTGGTTATGGGTCGGCAGGTAGCCTAGTGGTTAGAGTGTTGGACTCGTAACTGAAAGGTTGCAGATTGAATCCCTGGGCTGACAAGGTACAAATCTGTCGTTCTGCCCCTGAACAAGGCAGTTAACCCACTGTTCCTAGGCCATCATTGAAAATAAGAATTTGCTCTTAACTGACTTTCCTAGTTAAATAAAGGTAAAATAAAAATGTACACACATGTAAGGGAAAGGGGGATACCCAGTCAGTTGCACAACTAAATGCATTCAACTAAAATGTGTCTTCTTTATTTTATTTATCCGTTATTTTACCAGGTAAGTTGACTGAGAACACGTTCTCATTTACAGTAACGACCTGGGGAATAGTTACAGGGGAGAGGAAGGGGATGAATGAACCAATTGTAAACTTCTTCTACAGTTAACCTAACCCCTCTGAAACAGAGCAACACTGCGGGATCTGCCTTAATCGACATCATCGGCACCAGGGATCAGTTGTTGTTGGGTGTTAACTGCCTTGCTCAAGGACAGAACTGCATATTTTGACCTGATTGCTGTTTGGCATCGTAATCGACTTCAGTGGGCAAATACTCACCTTCGATGGCCACTGGCACGCTGGAGAAGTGTGCTCTTCACGGATGAATCCTGTTTTCAACTGTACCGGGCAGATAGCAGACAGCGTGTATGGCGTAGTCTGGGCAAGCGTTTTGCTGATGCCAACGTTGTGAACAGTATACCCCATGGTGGCAGTGGGGTTATGGTATGGTTAGGCATAAGCTATGGACAACGAACACAATTGCATTTTATCGATGTCAATTTGAATACAGAGAGATACTGTGACGAGATCCTGAGGCCCATTTTTGTGCTATTCATCCACCGCCATCACCTCATGTTTCAGCATCAAAATGCATGGCCCCATGTCGCAAGAATCATACACAATTTCTGGAAGCTGAAAATGTCCCAGTTCTTCTATGGCCTGCATACTCACCACTGTCCTATTGAGAATGCTTTGGATGCTCTGGATCGACGTGTACGACAGCATGTTCCAGTTCTTGCCAATATTCAGCAACTTCTCACAGCCATTAAAGATTAGTTGGACAACATTCGACAGGCCTCTATGGAAAGGAGATGTCGCGCTGCATGAGACAAAAAGTGGTCACACCAGATACTGACTAGTTTTCTGATCCATGCCCCTACTTTTTTTTAAGGTATCTGTGACCAACAGATGCATATGTGTATTCCCAGTCATATGAAATCTATTAGGTCCTAATACATTTATTTAAATTAACGGATTTCCTTATATGAACTGTAAGTCAGTAAAATCTTAAAATATTTTGCATGTTGCGTTTATATTTTTGTTCAGTGTAGATGAAAACTCTCTTGGTAAACAGTATTGTTTACTGCTTATCACAAGGTGTTCTAACTCAGGCAAGCAAAAACTTGAGACTTCCTTAACAAAGAGACACACCCCTCCTCCCTTCGACTTACCAGAGTCTGCCATCCATTCTTGAAGATGCACTCTTAGAGAAAAGGGTTCCAAAAGGGTTCCTCGGCTGTCCCAATAGGAGCACCCTTTTTGGTTCTAGGTAGAACCCCTTTCGTTTACATGTAGAACACTCTGTGGAAAGGGTTCTACATGGAACCCAAAAAGGTTCTACCTGTAATTCAAAAAGGTTCTTCCTGGAACCTAAAAGGATTCTTCAAAGGGTTCTCCTATGGCATCAGCCAAATAACCCTTTAAGGTTCTAGAAAGCAAAACATTTTTGTGTAGAAAAACCAGCAAGATGTATATCCAGGTCCTCATTCAGCCACAACTCAAGAAAAACGTATTACAGTTTTCCAGTGATAGGATAGAACATAGCTCATCCAGTTTGTTCTCCAGTGACTGCACGTTCGCCAATATTAATTTATTAAATACATTTTGTATTTAACCTTTATTTAACTAGGAAAGTCAGTTAAGAACACAATCTTATTTACAATAGAACAGAGGGCAATGGTGGTCTATTTGATCGCCAACGTAATCTCGTCAGGATGCCTGCTCGCTTGCCTCTCTATTGCCGCCACTTCCTCTTTCGAGTCCCGGGGGATTAGGGCCTGGTCCGGAGTAAGCAGAACGTCCATAATTTGCCATCTCGTTGAGGTAGAAATGTTTGTCCATATCAAGTTAAATGATCACTGTTCTGATGTCCGGAAGCTGTTTTCGGTCAGAGTAAAGTTAAAATCAGCACAAAAAAGACACAAAATAGCGGAGTAGGTCAGGAGCCCGTAAATCAGCTGCTATCCACTGCTTGCCATCTGCTGTTCACAAGGGCCAACAGTGGAACAGAATATGATAGCGGCATGTTCTATAGAACAGACATCAATTTTTGTGTGCTTAAATTTTACTTTTTAACGCCAGTGTTGCGTTTCATTAGTTTGTTATGTTGTTATTAGCCCAACATTATTGAGGACATTATTATTAGGTACCAGTACTATACACGATGGCCAACAGTGGGTCTCTCCCAAATGGCACCCTGTTCCCTTAATAGTGTACTACTTTTGACATAGGGTGCCATTTGGGAAGAAGCCAGTGTAACTGAATATGATCAAGGCATTATATTACTGCCCATCGTACGAAGAGACACTACAGTAATGCTGAGATGCCAGTAGGGAGAGCTCTAGTCTAGAACACTGAAACCTTCAGTATCACTTTGATGCAGCTGATGAGGAGTGTAAATTGAATGTGTTTATAGAATAGAATGAATGACTTCATGGAACTGACCAAATGTAAATGGAACTTTGACCTGTTCCATGTAGAACTCAGAGGGACAAGGCAACACATTCTAAGATATTATAAACATTCCATAAAGAATAGTCAACATATTGTTAACATGATTCTGTATTTAAATAAAAGTGGAAATGGGGGACATTTTGTCCATTTTAGAAATGTAGGGCCCATTCTAATACAGTAACCTCCCTTCTCTGACATGTTGTTCTCGTCGTCATGCATGTTAATGACTTAAAGAGGAAAGGACAGTTCTGCATCAGCTACTTGTGCCCTGACTACTTTAAATATGTATCAACTGGTTGACTCTCTGTACAGGACCTCTCTCCTTCACTTCACTCTATAAGTACGCGTGACAATATCTTGAAAAATAGTTTTGGGTTATTTGATTTTAGTCATTAGTCATATTCTTGAGGGGAATGTATAATTTTACTTCTTGTTATGTTTTGAGCTGTGTTTTGGATCAGAACTGTGTCAGATAAGACCCAGATGCAGACAGTTTGAATAACAGATGTTTATTAACAAAACAGGGGGCAGGCAGACGACAGGTCAAGGGCAGGCAGAGGTCAGTAATCCAGGGTAGAGTCAGTAAGGTACAGAACGGCAGGCAGGCTCAGGGTCAGGACAGGCAGAGTGGTCAAAACCGGAAAAACTAGAAAAACAGGGGCTAGAGAGAACCAGGGGCTAGGGAGAACCAGGGGCTAGGGAGAAACAGGGGCTAGGGAGAAACAGGGGCTAGGGAGAACCAGGGGCTAGGGAGAACCAGGGGCTAGAGAGAACCAGGGGCTAGGGGGAACCAGGGGCTAGGGGGAACCAGGGGCTAGAGAGAACCAGGGGCTAGAGAGAACCAGGGGCTAGGGGGAAACAGGGGCTAGAGAGAACCAGGGGCTAGGGAGAACCAGGGGCTAGGGAGAACCAGGGGCTAGGGAGAACCAGGGGCTAGAGAGAACCAGGGGCTAGGGGGAAACAGGGGCTAGGGAGAACCAGGGGCTAGGGAGAACCAGGGGCTAGGGAGAACCAGGGGCTAGGGAGAACCAGGGGCTAGGGAGAACCAGGGGCTAGGGAGAACCAGGGGCTAGGGGGAACCAGGGGCTAGGGAGAACCAGGGGCTAGGGAGAAACAGGGGCTAGGGAGAACCAGGGGCTAGGGGCTAGGGAGAACCAGGGGCTAGGGAGAACCAGGGGCTAGAGAGAACCAGGGGCTAGGGAGAAACAGGGGCTAGGGAGAAACAGGGGCTAGGGAGAACCAGGGGCTAGGGAGAACCAGGGGCTAGGGAGAACCAGGGGCTAGAGAGAACCAGGGGCTAGGGAGAACCAGGGGCTAGGGAGAACCAGGGGCTAGGGAGAACCAGGGGCTAGAGAGAACCAGGGGCTAGGGAGAAACAGGGGCTAGAGAGAACCAGGGGCTAGGGAGAAACAGGGGCTAGGGAGAAACAGGGGCTAGGGAGAACCAGGGGCTAGAGAGAACCAGGGGCTAGGGAGAAACAGGGGCTAGGGGGAACCAGGGGCTAGGGAGAACCAGGGGCTAGGGAGAACCAGGGGCTAGGGAGAAACAGGGGCTAGAGAGAACCAGGGGCTAGGGAGAACCAGGGGCTAGAGAGAACCAGGGGCTAGGGAGAACCAGGGGCTAGGGAGAACCAGGGGCTAGGGAGAACCAGGGGCTAGAGAGAAACAGGGGCTAGGGAGAACCAGGCTGGTAGGCTTGGCGAGACGAACTGGCAACAGACAAACAGAAAATACAGGTATAAAGGCAGTGGTGTAAAGTACTTGAGTAAAAATACTTTCAAGTACTCCTGAAGTAGTTGTTTTGGGGTATCTGTACTTTATTTTACTATTTTTATTTTTGACAACTTTCACTTTTACTTCACTACATTCCTAAAAGAAAATAATGTACTTATTACTCAATACATTTCCCCTGACACCCAAAAGTCCTCGTTAAATTTTGAATGCTTAGCAGGACAGAAAAGGTCCAATTCACGCACTTATCAAGAGAACATCCCTGGTCATCCCTACTGCTTCTGATGTGAAAACTCACTAAACACAAACGCTTTGTTTCTGAATGATTTCTGAGTGTTGGAGTGTGCCCCTGGCTATCTGCACATACAAACAAAACACAAACAGTTGTGCCATCTGGTTTGCTTAACAAGGAATTTGAAATGATTCATACTTTTACTTTTGATACTTAAGTACATTTTTGCAATTACATTTATTTTTGATACTTTATATCATATTATTTAAAACCAAATACTTTTAGACTTTTACTCAAGTCGTATTTTACTGGGTGACTCACTTTTACTCAAGTATGACAATTGGGTACTTTTCCACCACTGTATAAATACACAGGGGATAAGGGGGGAAACTGGCGACACCTGGAGGGCGGGTGGAGACAAGCACAAGACAGGTGAAACAGATCAGGGTGAGACAGTTTTGGTTGTTACATCAGGGCCTGTATTCATAAAGTGTCTCAGTGGAGGAGTGTTGGAATGTGTGTGAATGACACAGTGGATTTATCTGAGGGTCCTTTAGGACCAGACTGAGTAGGGTTGACATCTATACTGGGACTGATAGGGAGTAGGGTTGACATCTATACTGGGACTGATAGGGAGTAGGGTTGACATCTATACTGGGACTGATAGGGAGTAGGGTTGACATCTATACTGAGACTGATAGGGAGTAGGGTTGACATCTATACTGGGACTGATAGGGAGTAGGGTTGACATCTATACTGGGACTGATAGGGAGTAGGGTTGACATCTATACTGGGACTGATAGGGAGTAGGGTTGACATCTATACTGGGACTGATAGGGAGTAGGGTTGACATCTATACTGGGACTGATAGGGAGTAGGGTTGACATCTATACTGGGACTGATAGGGAGTAGGGTTGACATCTATACTGGGACTGATAGGGAGTAGGGTTGACATCTATACTGGGACTGATAGGGAGTAGGGTTGACATCTATACTGGGACTGATAGGGAGTAGGGTTGACATCTATACTGGGACTGATAGGGAGTAGGGTTGACATCTATACTGGGACTGATAGGGAGTAGGGTTGACATCTATACTGGGACTGATAGGGAGTAGGGTTGACATCTATACTGGGACTGATAGGGAGTAGGGTTGACATCTATACTGGGACTGATAGGGAGTAGGGTTGACATCTATACTGGGACTGATAGGGAGTAGGGTTGACATCTATACTGGGACTGATAGGGAGTAGGGTTGACATCTATACTGAGACTGATAGGGAGTAGGGTTGACATCTATACTGGGACTGATAGGGAGTAGGGTTGACATCTATACTGGGACTGATAGGGAGTAGGGTTGACATCTATACTGGGACTGATAGGGAGTAGGGTTGACATCTATACTGGGACTGATAGGGAGTAGGGTTGACATCTATACTGGGACTGATAGGGAGTAGGGTTGACATCTATACTGGGACTGATAGGGAGTAGGGTTGACATCTATACTGGGACTGATAGGGAGTAGGGTTGACATCTATACTGGGACTGATAGGGAGTAGGGTTGACATCTATACTGGGACTGATAGGGAGTAGGGTTGACATCTATACTGGGACTGATAGGGAGTAGGGTTGACATCTATACTGGGACTGATAGGGAGTAGGGTTGACATCTATACTGGGACTGATAGGGAGTAGGGTTGACATCTATACTGGGACTGATAGGGAGTAGGGTTGACATCTATACTGGGACTGATAGGGAGTAGGGTTGACATCTATACTGGGACTGATAGGGAGTAGGGTTGACATCTATACTGGGACTGATAGGGAGTAGGGTTGACATCTATACTGGGACTGATAGGGAGTAGGGTTGACATCTATACTGGGACTGATAGGGAGTAGGGTTGACATCTATACTGGGACTGATAGGGAGTAGGGTTGACATCTATACTGTGTAGGATGTGTGTTTTAACTTTTCTACATCCATAACAACCAGCTCTCTAGACTGATACAGACTCTATGGGCCTTATGGGCCTTCACTACAGATGGTGTGTGTGTGTGTGTGTCTGTGTGTGTGTGTGTGTGTGTGTGTGTGTGTGTGTGTGTGTCTGTGTGTCTGTGTGTGTGTGTGTGTGTGTGTGTGTGTGTGTGTGTGTGTGTGTGTGTGTGTGTGTGTGTGTGTGTGTGTGTGTGTGTGTGTGTGTGTGTGTGTGTGTGTGTGTGTGTGTGAGAGAGAGAGTCAATTGTTGTTTAGCCTCACAGCTTGGGGATAGGAGTTATCATTGAACCTGGTGGTCAGTCTTTAGGCTGCTGTACAGCTTGACGGACCATAGAGAATTGAACATTTATCCTCCTGTATCTGGGGATCTGAGAATAAACAGCTTCACAACAATCAATGTTGAAATATGTGTTTACAGTTCTACACATCTGTTCAATAAGTGATTGTTTTTGTTGTTTGTGATGTTGATGACTTTATTGTATCCATTAGGAAATAGTTTTTGCATCAGACAGCATGTCATCTTAAATAGACAGACGAAGACAGACATGCAACACGTCACACACATTACATACATAGTGCAATAGACTTACAGACAGACAGTATTCACATAGACAACCATATAGCACAATACAACACAGCACAATATGAGCCTGGTTCATTTTCAGTAATGAGGCCCTGTACCCCATTTACAGTTTCTACTTCAATGTATCAGGTGGAGTTATTCACCTGCTATAGAGTGAGTTGTTGTTTATGTTTCTAAGACTGCAGGGTGGGAGATGCAACAATGGCCTTGAGAACAGCAGGAAGTGTGTTGCTGGTATTTCTCTGGTCTGTGACAGGTATGGTCTCATTCTTATCTTTTAGTTGTTCTGTTTCTCTACAGACATTTCTAAAGGATATGAATCATAATGTTATTCTGGTGTTAGGCGTCTCCACTTCCCTTTAAATAGGTATCTTTCACACCTCACTGAGTGATTCTTGTCTGTGGTTTCACACTCAACTCACCAACTATGGCAACATGGTGTGGACAAACCCTACTCATTTTGAAATTGATGCATCTTTAAGGTGAAAAAAAAGCACAAGCATCCACAACGTTCAAACATCTTTCCCATAATTACAGGTATTTTATCAACCAGTACATTTGAGTTCAGCCATAATATTTGTTTTATCTTTTCAGGGGGATGAAATTGTAACCAGCTCTGTAATGCTTGTTTGAAAAAGACAGATACTTTTGAAAAAAGTATAATTCTCAATTAATCTAAAATGAGACATGGCAATCTGCACAAAGGCAAAATGGCCATTTTAAACAATGGATGAGCTTTTCTTATTAATCTACTGGAGAACCATTTAGGGTTCAAGTAAAACTGTTGAATAAGTGAAGCTTTTAGAGAGAGGTTTAGTGCTTTTATATGTAATAATCTCAACCCACCCAGTTAGTAATCATTACATAGCAACTGTGTGTTTATTCATGTGAAAATTGACTTCAGCATGCTTTTGTGGCACAGTCAATGGCACACAGGGGATATTGGCCCAGAAGGTTCAGGGTTCGCCGACCACCACGGATGAGCTCACTCTCCCTGCCTATTTCATTATTACGATCAGAGCCGGCTGCAGACAGTGATCAGCCAGGGGGAAATCAGATTTTCAAAATTTTGATGCCATATTTATAATTATATAAAATATATTCACATTTTCTACCAACAGGTTTCTGTGCCAATGCACCACACAACCAATAAACAAAAGCATAACGACTTGGAGCACTTCTATAGCATGGTTTACGTTTTTAAAACCACAATCAATCTGAACAAATAGGAATACATCCCACCTTACCTTGTAGGCTTACCCAGTATCGAAGGCTTGACAATCTCTGAATGTCATTCAGCTTTCTGGTGTTTTGTAACAAATGTCTCTTTCCATTCATCAAATGGCTGCTGCACAGTTTGGATTGATTGATTTTATTGGTCAGTTAAAAAAAATACATACACACATGTACACACAGTTTATTTACAGTGACCAGGATTGTTGATTTAAAGGACAATAAAGTCTGGGACTTATTTACATTGTGGTGCCTATGTTTTACATAAACACATTTACATTGCATAGATACAGACACATTGCATAGATACAGACACATTGCATAGATACAGACACATTGCATAGATACAGACACATTGCATAGATACAGACACATTGCATAGATACAGACACATTGCATAGATACAGACACATTGCATAGATACAGACACATTGCATAGATACAGACACATTGCAGATATAAACACATTACAGAGATACATTACTGAGATACAGACACATTACAGAGATACAGACACATTACAGAGATACATTACAGAGATACAGACACATTACAGAGATACAGACACATTACAGAGATACAGACACATTGTCACGGTTATCGATGGTGAAGGAGGACCAAAATCCAGCAGGACTGCGTTTGTTCATCTTGAACATTTATTAAACTCAAAATGAACACCAAAACAACAAAACAAACTCACGATCCCCGAACAGTCTTCTCAGGCTCACACACGCTAGACAAGAAACAATCTCCCACAAAAACCTACACCAAACAATTACCCATATATAGGACTCTCAATCAGAGGCAACGAGGAAGCACCTGCCTCCAATTGAGAGTCCCAAACCCCAATCAACCTAACATAGAAATACATTAACCAGACTACACATAGAAATACATAGACCATAAACCAAAAACCCGGAAATAATAAATCAAACGCCCTTCTACCAAAACACCACCCCGAACCACATAAAACAAATACCCTCTGCCACGTCCTGACCAAACTACAATAACAATTAACCCTTATATTGGCCAGGACGTGACAGTACCCCCCCCCCCCCCTAAAGGTGCTAACCCCGGAAGCACCTCAAGAATAACAAAAACCCCAAACAACAAAAAATCCCCCTAAACTAAAGGGAGGGTGGCTGCCGTCACCGACGGCACTTGTGCTACACCCCCCCTCCCCAACCCACCTATACAGGTGGTGGTTCAGGCTCCGGCCTATTGTCCTCCAGAGTGCCGACCGACCCGATCAGCCTCGGACCGTAGGCAGACTCCCCCTGCTCTGGATCATGGGCAGACCTCCTCCTCTCCACCCTGTATGCAGACTCATCAATTAAACCGTTAATTACTTTAAGTTCTGAAATGTCAGGCTTACTCAGTTTAGGGTTGCTGCTAGACTCCCTTGATTTTTGGTCATCAGCAGACTCTGGGCAGATGGGCCACTCTGGCTGATCCTGGCCGACGGGCCGCTCTGGCTGATCCTGGCCGACGGGCCGCTCTGGCTGATCCTGACCGACGGGCCGCTCTGGCTGATCCTGACCGACGGGCCGCTCTGGCTGATCCGGGCAGTCGGGCCGCTCTGGCATCTCCGGGCAGTCGGGCCACTCTGGCATCTCCGGGCAGTCGGGCCGTTCTGGCATCTCCGGGCAGTCGGGCCGCTCTGGCATCTCCGGACTGACGGGCAGCTCTGGCGACTCCTGACTGACGGGCGGCTCTGGCGACTCCTGACTGACGGGCGGCTCTGGCGACTCCTGACTGACGGGCGGCTCTGGCGACTCCTGACTGACGGGCGGCTCTGGCGACTCCTGACTGACGGGCGGCTCTGGCGACTCCTGACTGACGGGCGGCTCTGGCGACTCCTGACTGACGGGCAGCTCTGGCGACTTCTGACTGAGCCGACGCACTGGAAGCCTGGTGCGTGGTGCTGGTACTGGGGTTATCAGCCTGGGAACACGCACTTCCAGGCTAATG
Organism: Salmo salar; assembly: GCF_965601325.2. Classification (NCBI taxonomy): domain Eukaryota; kingdom Metazoa; phylum Chordata; class Actinopteri; order Salmoniformes; family Salmonidae; genus Salmo; species Salmo salar. The sequence continues at coordinate 599,232 of NW_027675387.1, forward strand.
CGGGGAGCGGGAACAGGACGAGTCGGACTGGGCTGATGCACTTGAAACCTGGTGCGTGGTGCTGGTACTGGACGTGCCAGACTGGGAACACGCACCTCTAGGCTAGTGCGTGGAGCGGGAACAGGATATATAGGACCGTGGAGGCTTACTGGCGGTCTCGAGCTTAAACCTGGCATCGCCCTTTCTGGCTGAATGCCTACTACCCCCTGGTAAATGCGGGGTGCTGGTATAGCGTGTACTGGCCTAAAAACACTTGGCCTCGCCATAATACTCATTACCCCGAAGCACGAGACATGTCCATTAACTGGCTTCTGTGACACAGTCCGGGGATTTGGCCTGGGGCTCCAAACTTGCCCGCCAAACTACCCATATGCCCCCCCCAAAAAAATTCTTGGGGCTGCCTCTCGGGTTTAATCGGCAGTCGTGTTCCTCGGTAGCATTCCCGGTCTTTGCTCCATTTCTTCCATGGGCCCTCTCCGGCCATAACTTGCTCCCATGTCCATTTCTCCCGTTTGTCCAATTCAAATTCCCTCTGCTCCTTCCAGTCCACCTGTTGCTCCTTCCTCTGCTGCTTGGTCCTTTTGTGGTGGGAGATTCTGTCACAGTTATCGATGGTGAAGGAGGACCAAAATCCAGCAGGACTGTGTTTGTTCATCTTGAACATTTATTAAACTCAAAATGAACACCAAAACAACAAAACAAACTCACGATCCCCGAACAGTCTTCTCAGGCTCACACACGCTAGACAAGAAACAATCTCCCACAAAAACCTACACCAAACAATTACCCATATATAGGACTCTCAATCAGAGGCAACGAGGAAGCACCTGCCTCCAATTGAGAGTCCCAAACCCCAATCAACCTAACATAGAAATACATTAACCATAGAAATACATAAACATAGACCATAAACCAAAAACCCGGAAATAATAAATCAAACGCCCTTCTACCAAAACACCACCCCGAACCACATAAAACAAATACCCTCTGCCACGTCCTGACCAAACTACAATAACAATTAACCCTTATATTGGCCAGGACGTGACACACATTACAGAGATACAGACACATTACAGAGATATAGAAACATTACAGAGACACAGACACACTACATAGATACAGACACATTACAGAGACACAGACACATTACAGAGATACAGACACATTACAGAGACACAGACACATTACAGAGATACAGACACATTACAGATACAGACACATTACAGAGATACAGACACATTACAGAGATACAGACACATTACAGAGATACAGACACATTACAGAGATACAGACACATTACAGAGATACAGACACATTACAGAGATACAGACACATTACATAGATACAGACACATTACAGAGATACAGACACATTACAGAGATACAGACACATTACAGAGATACAGACACATTACATAGATACAGACACATTACATAGATACAGACACATTACAGAGATACAGACACATTACAGATATAGAAACATTACAGAGACACAGACACATTACAGAGATACAGACACATTACATAGATACAGACACATTACAGAGATACATTGGCTTAATTCTGATAGCATTGTGTTGTGTGACCTTGTTTCAGTGGTACTGGGTCAGAATGTCTGGAGTGTGACTTACACCAAGAAAAGTATCTGTGCCTTGAAGGGGTCAACAGTGGAGCTGCACTGCTCTTATACATATCCCAGTGGTACAGTCACAACAACCCTCTGGTTCACTGAATCTGGGACTGGTAAAGAACCTAAAGATCTAGGTCAGGACCCAGAGTATGCAGGTCGTCTGGAGTGTCATGGAGATCTAGGTCAGGACCCAGAGTATGCAGGTCGTCTGGAGTGTCATGGAGATCAGAAGAATTGTCACACACTGAGGATCACAGACCTGAGAGAGAGTGACTCTGCTGAGTACAAGTTCAGATTATTAACAGATCAGACCGGAGGGAAATATATTGGCAGTCCTGGAGTCACTCTGTCTGTCACAGGTACAGTTACGTACATTCAATATAGTTCAACTGTTGAATTCCATTTAGTTCAAGAAAATTGTCTTGGTTTGTATTTACAGTATCTGTCACTCATCTCACATCTATCTAGATAGTTGTAATGTGAGTGTGGTTCTGTATGTATGCTAAAGCATATGATGTGTGTGCTTCAGTGTATGCTGTGATTTTAGCATGTATGCTAATGAGAATGTTGTGTTAAAATCTGTTTAAATTGACTCTATTGAACCCAATACTTCCTGGAAAACAGTGGAAAGTATTACAGAGTTGACTATCCTGGCTAAATAAATCAAATTCATTAATGAATGACTATAATTACCTTATAAAGGGCAGCTATACAGACACAAAGGAGGAGAATAATGATTTGTTTCCTCATACTCTAGATGTTGTGTTGGAGATGGATCCTACATCTGTGTCAGAGAGGGAGAATGTCACACTGATATGTACAACCAAATGTACACTGGACCCCATCACAGCCTACAGTTGGTATAAGAATGGACAGCCTATACCAAACAGCAACACCTCCTCTCCTGTCTATAGCCTATTCTCAGTCAGCAGTGAGGATACAGGCCGATACTCCTGTGCTGTAGAAGGCCATGAGGATCTCCCCTCTGCTGAAGAGACTCTCACTGTCACATGTCAGTACATTGTGGGTTTCATTTGATATACTGATTATGTTGATTCTTGAATTGGGAATAGATTGTTTTCCATATGAATAAATATGAATAAATATTTTTGTGTGTAACATCCATTTCCTTGAATTTGTATTACCACCATATCATCATTCTTTTTAATTATTATTTTTCTGATTGTCTTTTACTCTGAATTAAATGATTTCAAACTCACCTGTAAAATGTAAACACAAATGTTGCTATAAATGAATCTGGTCTTCAACACCAGATGGCCCAAGGAACACCTCAGTGTCAGTCAGTCCCTCTGGTGAAATAATGGAGGGCAGTTCAGTGACTCTGACCTGCAGCAGTGAATCCAACCCACCTGTGGACAAATACACCTGGTACAAGAAGAATGTTACCTCACCAAAAGCATCAGGACAGAGTTACAGCATCACTAACATCATCTCTGAGGACAGAGGAGAATACTACTGTGAGGCTGAGAATACAATAGCATCTAATAACTCTACAGCTCTGATGATCATTATAGCAGGTGAAGTTACATCTTCAATACTTCAATACAAAATGATGTTCAATAAGAAATGATGTTTCAAGGTAATCTTCTTCTAGTTTGCATCATTACACTTTGGTTTAAAACTATACATAGTCTTATACATACAAGTATTGCATTAATGTCCTGTATTGCAGTATATTCATTTTCAGTTCATAATTTTTACATTTACATTTAAGTCATTTAGCAGACGCTCTTATCCAGAGCGACTTACAAAATGGTGCATTCACCTTATGATATCCAGTGGAACAACCACTTTACAATAGTGCATCTAAATCTTTTAAGGGGGGGGGGGGGGGGGGGGGTTAGAAGGATTACTTTATCCTATTCCTTAAAGAGGTGGGGTTTCAGGTGTCTCCGGAAGGTGGTGATTGACTCCGCTGTCCTGGCGTCGTGAGGGAGCTTGTTCCACCATTGGGGTGCCAGAGCAGCGAACAGTTTTGACTGGGCTGAGCGGGAACTGTGCTTCCTCAGAGGTAGGGGGGCCAGCAGGCCAGTGGTGGATGAACGCAGTGCCCTTGTTTGGGTGTAGGGCCTGATCAGAGCCTGAAGGTATGGAGGTGCCGTTCCCTTCACAGCTCCGTAGGCAATCACCATGGTCTTGTAGCGGATGCGAGCTTCAACTGGAAGCCAGTGGAGAGAGCGGAGGAGCGGGGTGACGTGAGAGAACTTGGGAAGGTTGAACACCAGACGGGCTGCGGCGTTCTGGATGAGTTGTAGGGGTTTAATGGCACAGGCAGGGAGCCCAGCCAACAGCGAGTTGCAGTAATCCAGACGGGAGATGACAAGTGCCTGGATTAGGACCTGCGCCGCTTCCTGTGTGAGGCAGGGTCGTACTCTGCGAATGTTGTAGAGCATGAACCTACAGGATCGGGTCACCGCCTTGATGTTAGTGGAGAACGACAGGGTGTTGTCCAGGATCACGCCAAGGTTCTTAGCACTCTGGGAGGAGGACACAAGGGAGTTGTCAACCGTGATGGCGAGATCATGGAACGGGCAGTCCTTCCCCGGGAGGAAGAGCAGCTCCGTCTTGCCGAGGTTCAGCTTGAGCTGGTGATACGTCATCCACACTGATATGTCTGACAGACATGCAGAGATGCGATTCGCCGCCTGGTTATCAGAAGGGGGAAAGGAGAAGATTAATTGTGTGTCGTCTGCATAGCAATGATAGGAGAGACCATGTGAGGATATGACAGAGCCAAGTGACTTGGTGTATAGCGAGAATAGGAGAGGGCCTAGAACAGAGCCCTGGGGGACACCAGTGGTGAGAGCGCATGGTGCGGAGACAGATTCTCGCCACGCCACCTGGTAGGAGCGACCTGTCAGGTAGGACACAATCCAAGCGTGGGCCGCGCCGGAGATGCCCAACTCGGAGAGGGTGGAGAGGAGGATCTGATGGTTCACAGTATCAAAGGCAGCAGATAGGTCTAGAAGGATGAGAGCAGAGGAGAGAGAGTTAGCTTTAGCAGTGCGGAGAGCCTCCGTGACACAGAGAAGAGCAGTCTCAGTTGAATGCCCAGTCTTGAAACCTGACTGATTAGGATCAAGAAGGTCATTCTGAGAGAGATAGCAGGAGAGCTGGCCAAGGACGGCACGTTCAAGAGTTTTGGAGAGAAAAGAAAGAAGGGATACTGGTCTGTAGTTGTTGACATCGGAGGGATCTAGTGTAGGTTTTTTGAGAAGGGGTGCAACTCTCGCTCTCTTGAAGACGGAAGGGACGTAGCCAGCGGTCAAGGATGAGTTGATGAGCGAGGTGAGGAAGGGGAGAAGGTCTCCGGAAATGGTCTGGAGAAGAGAGGAGGGGATAGGGTCAAGTGGGCAGGTTGTTGGGCGGCCGGCCGTCACAAGACGCGAGATTTCATCTGGAGAGAGAGGGGAGAAAGAGGTCAAAGCACAGGGTAGGGCAGTGTGAGCAGGACCAGCGGTGTCGTTTGACTTAGCAAACGAGGATCGGATATCGTCAACCTTCTTTTCAAAATGGTTGACGAAGTCATCCGCAGAGAGGGAGGAGGGGGGGGGAGGGGGAGGAGGATTCAGGAGGGAGGAGAAGGTAGCAAAGAGCTTCCTAGGGTTAGAGGCAGATGCTTGGAATTTAGAGTGGTAGAAAGTGGCTTTAGCAGCAGAGACAGAAGAGGAGAATGTAGAGAGGAGTGAGTGAAAGGATGCCAGGTCCGCAGGGAGGCGAGTTTTCCTCCATTTCCGCTCGGCTGCCCGGAGCCTTGTTCTGTGAGCTCGTAGTGAGTCGTCGAGCCACGGAGCAGGAGGGGAGGACCGAGCCGGCCTGGAGGATAGGGGACAGAGAAAATCAAAGGATGCAGAAAGGGAGGAGAGGAGGGTTAAGGAGGCAGAATCAGGAGATAGGTTGGAGAAGGTTTGAGCAGAGGGAAGAGATGATAGGATGGAAGAGGAGAGAGTAGCGGGAGAGAGAGAGCGAAGGTTGGGACGGCGCAATACCATCCGAGTAGGGGCAGAGTGAGAAGTGTTGGATGAGAGCAAGAGGGAAAAGGATACAAGGTAGTGGTCGGAGATTTGGAGGGGAGTTGCAATGAGATTAGTGGAAGAACAGCATCTAGTAAAGATGAGGTCAAGCGTATTGCCTGCCTTGTGAGTAGGGGGGGAAGGTGAGAGGGTGAGGTCAAAAGAGGAGAGGAGTGGAAAGAAGGAGGCAGAGAGGAATGAGTCAAAGGTAGACGTGGGGAGGTTAAAGTCACCCAGAACTGTGAGAGGTGAGCCATCCTCAGGAAAGGAACTTATCAAGGCGTCAAGCTCATTGATGAACTCTCCAAGGGAACCTGGAGGGCGATAAATGATAAGGATGTTAAGCTTGAAAGGGCTGGTAACTGTGACAGCATGGAATTCAAATGAGGAGATAGACAGATGGGTCAGGGGAGAAAGAGAGAATGTCCACTTGGGAGAGATGAGGATTCCAGTGCCACCACCCCGCTGGCTCGATGCTCTAGGGGTATGCGAGAACACGTGGGCAGACGAAGAGAGAGCAGTAGGAGTAGCAGTGTTATCTGTGGTAATCCATGTTTCCGTCAGCGCCAGGAAGTCTAGGGACTGGAGGGTAGCATAGGCTGAGATGAACTCAGCCTTGTTGGCTGCAGACCGGCAGTTCCAGAGGCTGCCGGAGACCTGGAACTCCACGTGGGTCGTGCGCGCTGGGACCACCAGGTTAGAGTGGCAGCGGCCACGCGGTGTGAAGCGTTTGTATGGCCTGTGCAGAGAGGAGAGAACAGGGATAGACAGACACATAGTTGACAAGCTACAGAAGTGTTGTTTCTTGTATTATTGTCTCCTGTGTCTTTAGAGAACTGTTTCACTTTGATATCCTTTTTCTTCTGTCCTGATTTTCTCTTTCTTTTCTTCTGTATAACAATAACAATAATAACATGTACTCATATCATCTATATTATCTTTTAGAGAACCAAACCTCAGTTCTAACTGCTGCTGTAGGAATCATAGTGGTTGTTCTGGGTGTCATACTGGCTTCATGTCTCTCTGGCTTCATGTGGTTCAGGTGAGTGAAAATGCATATTTTAAAGATTATTTCACTTTATTATCTTCATTAATTTGTTCATTCATTCATTCGTTCATTTATAAAACAGGAAGAAGGCCTCCAAATCCACCTTTGACACAAGACACACAGCAGACGACGGACAGGTGAGTCTGTTCAGACAGATGGAAGATCATTTTCGTTGCTTTGTGGGAAATGTCCACTCTTCATGCTGTCTGTCCCCAGGTCTATTTATATTGTCTGTTCTCTCTCTCCGTCAGGGAGACTCTAGTGCAGTGTATGTCAACATCTCAGGCATGGCCATGACCCCTGCTGCAGCACAGACAGTGGCCACCTTCGACCAGGAACAGGACGAGGATGTCCAGTAAGCTGCTGTGAAATTCAACCTCTCCAGTGCTGCCACCCTCTGAGCATATTCTACCATTACAACAACATAGAGTCAATACTGTATACAACATTGTGAACACACAGACAGCATCAAGGTCATTCATATGTTGCTGCTTATTGGAGGAGTAGACAAAGTCATTCAAATAAGCAAAACAGTTGACCATTAGTGACCCCTCATTGTTCTCTGAGAACTCCCTCCATCACTATCTGATGACATTTCATTGTTCTCTGAGAACTCCCTCCATCACTATCTGATGACATTTCATTGTTCTCTGAGAACTCCCTCCATCACTCTCTGATGACATTTCATTGTTCTCTGAGAACTCCCTCCATCACTATCTGATGACATTTCATTGTTCTCTGAGAACTCCCTCCATCACTATCTGATGACATTTCATTGTTCTCTGAGAACTCCCTCCATCACTATCTGATGACATTTCATTGAACTCATACTATGGTGTAAAAGTAGGCATTTTGAAAAGTCACAGTTTTAATGTCTTAAAGGTTCCAGGGGTATTCTTCAGGCCAAATGGCATTTCCTGAAACTGCACTCTACAATATACATCTCAAGACAATTACTATGACATGTCTATAACCTGTTGGGGCTACAAGTTAGCAATGAACCCCGAGACGGGATTGCTAACAAGGCTGGAAATTCAAAACATCAAAAATCTAATAATTTCAATTTCTCAAACAATCAACTATTTTACACAATTTAAAAGATAAACATCTCCTTAATCTAACCACATTGTTCGATTTTCAAAGAGGCTTTACGGCAAAAGCATAAAGTTAGATTATGTTAGGACAGTACATAGCCACAAAAGTACAAACATCCAGTTTCAATTCAAGGTCAGGCGTCACCAAAAGCAGAAACCAGCTAAAATTATGCACCAACCTTTGACAATCTCCATCAGATGACACTCCTAGGACATTATGTTATACAATACATGCATTTTTTGTTCCATCAAGTTCATATTTATATCCAAAAACAGCATTTTACAGTAGCGTGAAATTCCGATTTTTTTCTTCTCTGAAATGCTTCCGGTGAACATAACAAAATTACTATTCGAAAACATTGGTAAATTATAATATTGTCATTCAAAGAATAATATATTATCATCTCGTAATTGCTACCGAATGGCCAGATCTCAAAATAACTTTACTGGGAAATCACATTTTGCAATAAACGGGGTGCTATGCTAAGAACAATAAGCTATGCTATACAGTTAGCATCATCTAATATCGATAATAACATTGTAAATATCCCCTTACCTTTGATTATCTCCACCAGAAGGCACTGCCAGGAATCCCAGGTCCAGAACAAATGTGGTTTCTTTTGACAAAGTTCATAATTTATGTCCAAATAACACCAAGTAGTTAGCGTCATTATGCTCCCACAAAACGTGGTGGGGGGGGTGTAAAATCACGCCCGAAAAGCAAAAAAAACCTAGTAAATAATCTATTTACGTTCGTTCAAACATGTCAAACGTTGTTTAGCATTAATCTTTTGGTCCATTTTTAACGTTAAACATCAGTAATATTTTCACACAACCTATCCTATGTCTAGATAAACAATTATGACAAACTCACGCTTCTCAGATTTATGCGCAGGCGCAAAAAAATGAAGTGACGACATGTCAACTTCCATGCATTCTAATTTGCTCTCTGTTTATCATAGACGCTTCAAACAACTTTATAAAGATCGTTGACATCTAGTGGAAGCCGTAGGAGTTGCGAAATGAATCCTTTCTCACTATGGTATCTATAAAACAATGACACTAAATAGTACAGTCACAAAATTCAAAAAAAATGTTTTATCTATTTTTCACAGGTTTTTGCCTGCAATATGAGTTTTGTTATACTTACAGACACCATTCAAACTGTTTTAGAAAATTCAGAGTGTTTTCTATCCGAATGTGTTAATAATATGCATATCCTAGCTTCTGAGTTGGTGTAGGAGGCAGTTAAAAATGGGCACATATTTTCTTAAAAATTTCTCAATACTGCCCCCTAGCCCCAACAGGAGTGATATGATGAGGGTTTTAAGGAATGGCTCTGGTTCCATTCTAAATGGCACCCTATTCCCTATTTAGTTCACTACTGGTCAAAAGTAGTGCACTATAAGGGAGTAGGGTGCCATTTGGGAGTCACATTCAGTTTAATGGATGTTTCTTTCTCCAGGCCCACGGTGGAACAAGCAGCTGAGGAGGACCCCTCTGTTCTCTACAGTACAGTCAACAAACCCAGAACCAAGAAGACCTGAACACAACAAACCCAGAACCATGAACACAACAAACCCAGAACCATGAAGACATGAACACAACAAACCCAGAACCATGAAGACATGAACACAACAAACCCAGAACCATGAACACAACAAACCCAAAACCAAGAAGACATGAACACAACAAACCCAGAACCATGAAGACGTGAGCACAACAAACCCAGAACCATGAAGACATGAACACAACAAACCCAGAACCATGAAGACATGAACACAACAAACCCAGAACCATGAAGACATGAACACAACAAACCCAGAACCATGAACACAACAAACCCAAAACCAAGAAGACATGAACACAACAAACCCAGAACCAAGAAGACATGAACACAACAAACCCAGAACCATGAACACAACAAACCCAAAAAGACATGAACACAACAAACCCAGAACCATGAAGACATGTAACCTTTATTTACCAATCACGGCCAGTTGTGACAGCCTGGACTCGAACCGGGGTGTCTGTAGTGACACCTCAAGCACTGAGATGTAGTGTCTTAGACCGCTGTGCCACTCGGGAGCCCCAAAATCATGTTCTAGTGCTGTCCCCACCTAAAATAAATCTTGGTCAACCAAGAGTCATCTGTCATTTCTACCAATCGATTGGTTGAAATGTTATGTGTATTTTTCCATATATAGACACACCCCATGTGTTTTAATAAAATCAACTATATGTACTGAAATGGTCTGATGCTTTTAGCATGCTGTTTGATTAAATAATTAACTTCCCTGGGCTAGGTGGGACGCCTGCGTCCCACCCTAGTCAACAGCCAGTGGAATCGTGTGGCGCGAAATACAAATACCTAAAAAATGCTATAACTTCAATTTCTCAAACATATGACTATTTTACACCATTTGAAAGACAAGACTCTCGTTAATCTAACCACATTGTCCGATTTCAAAAAGGCTTTACAGCGAAAGCAAAACATTAGATTATGTCAGGAGAGTACCCTGTCAAAAATAATCACACAGCCATTTTCAAAGCAAGAATATATGTCACAAAAACCAAAACCACAGCTAAATGCAGCACTAACCTTTGATGATCTTCATCAGATGACGCTCCTAGGACATTATGTTATACAATACATGCATGTTTTGTTCAATCAAGTTCATATTTATATCAAAAACCAGCTTTTTACATTAGCATATGATGTTCAGAACTAGCATACCCACCGCAAACTTCCGGTGAATTTACTAAATTATTCACGATAAACGTTCACAAAATACATAACAATTATTTTAAGAATTATAGATACAGAACTCCTTTATGCAATCGCGGTGTCAGATTTTAAAATAGCTTTTTGGCGAAAGCACATTTTGCAATATTCTGAGTACATAGCCCGACCATCACGGCTAGCTAATTTGACACCCACCAAGTTTTGGACAACCTAAACTCAGAATTACTATTAGAAAAATTGGATTACCTTTGCTGTTCTTCGTCAGAATGCACTCCCAGGACTTCTACTTCAACAACAAATGTTGTTTTGGTTCCAAATAATCCATAGTTATATCCAAATACCTCCATTTTGTTCGTGTGTTCAGGTCACTATCCGAAGGGTGACGTGCGAGCGCATTTCGTGACAAAAAAATTCAAAATATTCCATTACTGTACTTCGAAGCATGTCAAACGCTGTTTAAAATCAATTTTTATGCTATTTTTCTCGTAAAATAGCAATAATATTCCAACCGGGCGACGTTGTATTCATTCAAAGGCTGAAAGAAAATAATGGAGAATTCTCATGAACGCGCATCTCCAGTGTCACTGTTCCCAGGCTGACCACTCACAAATTGTCCTGCTGTTCTTCGCCCAGAGACAGCAGACACCCCATTCCACTTTCTGGCGCTTTCTGAGAGCCAATGGAAGCCTTAGAAAATGTCACGTTACAGCAGAGATGCTGTATTTTCGATAGAGATGCAACAGAAGGACAACAAATTGTCAGACAGGGCACTTCCTGTATGGAATCTTCTCAGGTTTTGGCCTGCCATATGAGTTCTGTTATACTCACAGACACCATTCAAACAGTTTTAGAAACTTGTGAGTGTTTTCTGTCCAAATCTACTAATTATATGAAAAAGAGAGTAGTAACCAGTTTAAATCGGGTACGTTTTTTATCCGGCCGTGCAAATACTACCCCCTAGCCCCAACAGGTTTTAAGACACACAAATGACTTGAGGGAGCCAGAGATCAAGATAACCTAACCAGAAGAGAGAGAAATTCTGCCGTTATGCTCCTGAAGTTTCCGGCGGTTGGCAACCTTTTCCATTTGGAGTGGCAAGTTATCTTACCATTTCTACCAATCTGTGTGCCAGTTAAGATTTTCATATGTACATTTTCGTGGAATTGTTTCATTTAATTTATAATAATATCTCAAAATTATTGTCTGTGATTGTCTATAATCTACATTCTATCTGAAATTATACAAATCTAAAAGTAACATTTATTGCCATTGCCAACTATGTAAAAATAGCCTTCATAAAGCCAACAAATATAAACATTGCAGCTAACAAATTGGTGTTTATAATGTTTTTGTCTGCTTGATTTACAGTCGGGTCTCGTTAGTCTGTTTGCACGCAGAGATACTTATCCTTGATGGATAGGCTATTGTACAACACACAGAGCTATTTTCCTTTATTCAGGACATTTAGAATGACAACCCATTACAGAGTAGCCTAATGGGATTATTCACAAAATTATCTGGTGATCAGGTTATGAAATGTCATGACAAATACATTTTAGTTTCCATGTTTCACCTGAAATATGAAATGATTTATAGTCCTAGTTCTATGTTATTGTTAGGTGAAGTTATGGGTCCTACAGTAGGTCTATGGTATTGTTGTTAGGTGAAGTTATGGGTCCTACAGTAGGTCTATGTTGTTGTTAGGAGAAGTTATGGGTCCTACAGTAGGTCTATGTTGTTGTTTGGTGAAGTTATGGGTCCTACAGTAGGTCTATGTTGTTAGGTGAAGTTATGGGTCCTACAGTAGGTCTATGTTATTGTTAGGTGAAGTTATGGGTCCTACAGTAGGTCTCTGTTATTGTTAGGTGAAGTTATGGGTCCTACAGTAGGTCTATGTTATTGTTAGGTGAAGTTATGGGTCCTACAGTAGGTCTATGTTGTTGTTAGGTGAAGTTATGGGTCCTACAGTAGGTCTATGTTATTGTTAGGTGATGTTATGGGTCCTACAGTAGGTCTATGTTATTGTTAGGTGAAGTTATGGGTCCTACAGTAGGTCTATGTTATTGTTAGGTGAAGTTATGGGTCCTACAGTAGGTCTATGTTGTTGTTAGGTGAAGTTATGGGTCCTACAGTAGGTCTATGGTATTGGTATAACTAGCAGTTTCTGCATTAGCATGGAGGAGTTTCTGCAACCAAATTGCGTGTGCATCTATTTTAGCAGATTAGATTACATTAGCAGATATAGTACATCCATAACTAGTGGTTTCCTCATTACCAGATATACTACATCCATAACTAGTGGTTTCCTCATTACCAGATATACTACATCCATAACTAGTGGTTTCCTCATTAGCAGATATACTACATCCATAACTAGTGGTTTCCTCATTAGCAGATATACTACATCCATAACTAGTGGTTTCCTCATTACCAGATATACTACATCCATAACTAGTGGTTTCCTCATTACCAGATATACTACATCCATAACTAGTGGTTTCCTCATTAGCAGATATACTACATCCATAACTAGTGGTTTCCTCATTAGCAGGGAGGAGTTTCTGCCCTCGTGCTGCAATTTTATTAAACACAGAAAGGGGCCTATATTGGAGACCAAAAGTCGTCTGCTTAGAGTTTCAACAACATGAATAACTTATTTCTAGTCTACGATCATCGATGTTACTACTAATGTGAAAACAAGACAAAATATCACTATAGTTTCTGACTTGACTATCAAATCATTTTAACATTCATTACAGACATCAATTGTTTGTACAACATCATGTTTACGCTGTTGGCATCACCTTTTACAGTGGATTTCTGCTGTTGTGTGCCTTAAACCATCTGTCTGACATGTTGTTCACACAGGAGAGATACGGGACTATCGTGGATCCTCTGAGGAGCCTCAACAACATCATGATGCTGACGAGGCAGAGCAGAGTCTCTCCACATCAGAACACCTCAAGAAACACCTGCAGAGATCCACAGGGAAGAGAACTCACTGCTGCTCTGATTGTGGGAAAGGTTGCAAATCTTCATCAGAACTGAAAATACACCAGCGAGTACACACAGGAGAGAAACAATACTGCTGCTCTGACTGCGGGAAAAGTTTCTCAAGATCAATTTCACTAAAAGTACACCTGAGAATTCACGCTGGAGAGAAATCTCACCACTGTTTTGATTGTGGGAAGAGTTACTTAAGATTAAAATGACTAAAAGTACACATGAGAATTCACACTGGAGAGAAACCTTATAGCTGTGATCAATGTGGGAAGGGTTTTACTCTTTCTAGCTGTCTGACTATTCATCAGAGAACACATACAGGAGAGAAACCATATAGCTGTACTCAATGTGGGAAGAGTTTCACTACATCTAGCAAATGGATTGTACACCAGAGAACACATACAGGAAAGAAATATCTTAGCTGTACTCAATGTGGGAAGCGTTTTACTCACTTAGGCAGCCTGTTATCACACCAGAGAAAACACACAGGAGAGAAACCTTATAGCTGTGATCAATGTGGGAAGAGTTTTACTAAGTCTAGCAGTCTTATTGTACACCAGAGAACACACACAGGAGAGAAACCTCATAGCTGTGATCAATGTGACAAGAGATATTCTGATAATAGACCTCTGATCAAACATCAGAAAATACATGGAGTTGTTTCATGATATCAATGAATTAATGTCACAATGTAGAATGTTTTAACATTGTAGTAGGAGTATTTTAATGATGTCACAATGTAGAACCCTAAACGTTTCCCCGTGTTCTATTGATTTCAGCGTGATATGAGCTTCATCAGTAGAAACATCTTTGTACTTTGCTCCATTCATCTTTCCCTTGATCTTGACTAGTCTCCCAGTCCCTGCCACTAAAAAACATCCCCACAGCATGATGCTGCCACCACCATGCTTCACCGTAGGGATGGTGCCTGGTTTCCTCCAGATGTGATGCTTGGCATTCAGGCTAAAGAGTTCAATCTTGGTTTCATCAGACCAGAGAATCTTGTTTCTCATGGTTTGGAGTGACTTCCATCTGGCCACATAAAGGCCTGATTGGTGGAGTGCTGTATAGATGGTTGTCCTTCTGGAAGGTTCTCCCATCTCCACAGAGGAACTCTGGAGCTCTGTCATAGTGAACATCTGGTTCTTGGTCACATCCTTGAACAAGGCCCTTCTCCCCTGATTGCTCTGTTTGAAGAGTCTTGGTGGTTCCAAACGTCTTCCATTTAAGAATGATGGAGGCCACTGTGTTCTTGTGGACCTTCAATACTTCAGCCATTTTTTTTCACCCTTCCCCAGATCTGTGCCTCGACACAATCCTGTCTCGGAGCTCTACGGACAGTTCCTTCAACCTCATGGCTTGGTTTTTGTTCTGACATGCACTGTCAACTGTGGGACCTTATATAGACAGGTGTGTGCCCAAATCATGTCCAATCAATTGAATTTACCACAGGTGGACTCCAATCAAGTTGTAGAAACATCTCAAGGATTATCAATGGAAACAGGATGCACCTGAGCTCAATTTCGAGTTTCATAGCAATGGGTCTGCATACTTATGTAAATAAGGTATTTCTGTTTTTCACATTGTCATTATGGGGTATTGTGTGTAGATTAATGAGGAAAACAATATTATTTAATCCATTTTAGAATAAGGCTGTAACGTAACAAAATGTGGGAAAAGTCAAGGGGTCTGAATACTTTCTAAATGCTCTGAATATGCCATTGGTTTACTGTTAGAATAAGTTGTATGACTACACCAATACTGTTAAAGTAACGATGCAGAGACCTAGAAAATGCATGCCCAACCTTGCTGCTAGAGATCTAGCTACTGGGTGTGCAGGTTTCTGTTCCAGCCCTGCACTAACAGCTGACATTGCTGATTATTTGGATTAGACACTATTGAACTATTCAGTCATGTCTTGTTGTGGAGTCAGATGGACGTCTAAATCCACGGCCCATTTCCACAGCTGTTCTTTATGATAGGAAATAAAGTGGATTCACACAATCAACTATAGTGTCTTTTTGGGTCACTGAACATTCCCTGTTTGTCTGTTTTATTTGGTTGTTACTCTAATTTAGT
The DNA here is from genome assembly GCF_965601325.2 of Salmo salar. Lineage (NCBI taxonomy): Eukaryota > Metazoa > Chordata > Actinopteri > Salmoniformes > Salmonidae > Salmo > Salmo salar. The sequence goes on from NW_027675387.1 coordinate 614,868, forward strand.
CTGACGATATTGATGCACAATCACTGTCTGGCTGACAGTCTGTGAACTGAGTCAATCTAGTTCCCCCAGAATGAATGTTGTGGGTATTTAATTCTGCTACATTTAAACATTATTTTAAGCTTTATTTAACTAGGCAAGACAGTTAAGAACAAATTGTTATTTACAATGACGGCCTACCAGGGAACAGTGGGTTAATTGCCTTGTTCAGAACGACATATTTTTACCTTGTCAGCTCAGGATTCAATCCAACAACCTTTTGGTTTCTGGCCCAATGCTCTAACCACTAGGCTACCTGCCAGCCCATAGGCGTGTCCAATGCAGACATGATGGGATTAGTATTGGCTTCATAGGCGTGTCCAATGCAGACATAATGGGATTAGTATTGGCTTCATAGACATGATGGGATTAGTATTGGCTTCATAGACGTGTCCAATGCAGACATGATGAGATTAGTATTGGCTTCATAGACGTGTCCAATGCAGACATGATGAGATTAGTATTGGCTTCATAGACGTGTCCAATGCACTTGTGCATGTGGTTTGTAATTTTGATAGTGAAACAGGATTTGCCAATCCTCCCACATTGTTTCCATTTTGCTGAGATGTTTTCTCCATTTGAAATGATACTGTTAGAAATAGGTAAAGCACTCACACATCTGAGAACTTGTGTGTGTTAATCATTAGTTAATAACTTGAAAGAAAACAAAAGGCTGATTGATACTGATCAGTGTGTGGGTTTTCTTTTTCATCAGACAATTAATGAGGCTCACCATGTTGAAGGAGACCAGATTAGACTCATAATGAGGATCACCATGTTGAAGGAGACCAGATTAGACTCATAATGAGGATCACCATGTTGAAGGAGACCAGATTAGACTCATAATGAGGATCACCATGTTGAAGGAGACCAGATTAGACTCATAATGAGGATCACCATGTTGAAGGAGACCAGATTAGACTCATAATGAGGATCACCATGTTGAAGGAGACCAGATTAGACTCATAATGAGGATCACCATGTTGAAGGAGACCAGATTAGACTCATAATGAGGATCACCATGTTGAAGGAGACCAGATTAGACTCATAATGAGGCTGACCATGTTGAAGGAGACCAGATTAGACTCATAATGAGGCTGACCATGTCGATGGAGACCAGATTAGACTCATAATGAGGCTGACCATGTTAAAGGAGACCAGATTACATTTACATTTACGTCATTTAGCAGACGCTCTTATCCAGAGCGACTTACAAATTGGTGCATTCACCTTATGATTAGACTCATAATGAGGCTCACCATGTTGAAGGAGACCAGATTAGACTCATAATGAGGCTCACCATGTTGAAGGAGACCAGATTAGACTCATGATCAGTGGTGGAAAAAGTACCAAATTGTCATATTTGAGTAAAAGTATTGATACCTTAATAGAAAGTTACCCAGTAAAATACTACTTGAGTAAAAGTCTAAAGGTATTTGGTTTTAAATATACTTAAGTATCAAAAGTAAAAGTATGAATCGTTTCAAATTCCTTTTATTAAGCAGATCACACGGCACCATTTTCTAGTTTTTTAATTTACGGATAGTCAGGGTCACACTCCAACACTCAGACATCATTTACAAACGAAGCATTTATGTTTAGTGAGTCCTCCAGATCAGAGGCAGTAGGGATGACCAGGGATGTTCTCTTGATAAGTGCTGAATTGGACCATTTTCCTGTCCTGCTAAGCATTCAAAATGTAATTTGGGTGTCAGGGAAAATGTATGGATTACAAAGTACATTATTTTCTTTTAGGAATGTAGTGAAGTAAAAGTTGTCAAAAATAAAATTGTAAAATAAAGTACAGATACCCCAAAACAACTACTTCAGGAGTACTTGAAAGTACTTTTACTTAAGTTCTTTACACCACAGGTGCTGTGTTACAGCTGCTCTCTCCTCCTCAATGTCATGAACTAGACCAGGTACTGTTACAGCTGCTCTCTCCTCCTCAATGTCATGAACTAGACCAGGTACTGTTACAGCTGCTCTCTCCTCCTCAATGTCATGAACTAGACCAGGTACTGTTACAGCTGCTCTCTCCTCCTCAATGCCATGAACTAGACCAGGTACTGTTACAGCTGCTCTCTCCTCCTCAATGTCATGAACTAGACCAGGTACTGTGTTACAGCTGCTCTCTCCTCCTCAATGTCATGAACTAGACCAGGTACTGTGTTACAGCTGCTCTCTCCTCCTCAATATCATGAACTAGACCAGGTACTGTGTTACAGCTGCTCTCTCCTCCTCAATGTCATGAACTAGACCAGGTACTGTTACAGCTGCTCTCTCCTCCTCAATGTCATGAACTAGACCAGGTACTGTGTTACAGCTGCTCTCTCCTCCTCAATGCCATGAACTAGACCAGGTACTGTTACAGCTGCTCTCTCCTCCTCAATGTCATGAACTAGACCAGGTACTGTTACAGCTGCTCTCTCCTCCTCAATGTCATGAACTAGACCAGGTACTGTGTTACAGCTGCTCTCTCCTCCTCAATGCCATGAACTAGACCAGGTACTGTGTTACAGCTGCTCTCTCCTCCTCAATGTCATGAACTAGACCAGGTACTGTGTTACAGCTGCTCTCTCCTCCAAAGTGAAGGGGTCTGAATACTTAACGAATGCATTGTAAACCGCTGGCAGAGTTTTCTATCATTGGCAGTTTTGTACACTGTCATGTGATACGTGGTATAGAAAAGTCCAATCTTAGGAGAATACATGGGAGGCACTATATCTGCAGGTGTCTAACTGATCAAAACCACTGATACAGGAGCCCCTCCACCCTCTGGTGGGATGGATCATGTCTACAGAGAAACCTAGATTCAAATACTTAGATGTGTGTGTATTGGGTATATGTTGTGAAATTGTTAGATATTACTTGTTAGATATTACTGCACCGTCTGAGATAGAAACACAAGCATTTCACTACACCCGCAATAACATCTGCTAAACACGTGTATGTGATTTTGATTTGAAATAAACATCCTATTTATCAAAGGTGCTTTTGGCTGGAGTCAAAATGACTCCAAAGGATTTTAATTTGTTAAAAGTCCATATTGATATAGAAACACTAAAACATTATTTATATTTATTAAGAACAAGTTGATTGACAAAGTCATGAAAATTGGAAGAATTGAATAAACCACATTTTGTCTATGATAAAAGATATGCCTCTGGGGTAAAAATGATCCATGTCAGAAGTATGGTTCAATGCAAATATGTAGTGGGTGTAAAGTTGGTTTTAAATTCTTACTCATTAAACACGAATCAATCAACACATGCTTCTCTTTGAACGACTTAACCAATCACCGCACAGTATGATACGGCGGTAAAATGCATCCAATTATAATTCAGTATGTATTCACATATGAATATTACATCCCCCTTCTTTTAAAACAAAATACAAATGTTTTACATATTCTAAGCTTTTCTTTTGAATACATGCTCTGTAGTTTGAACTCAAGGTAAGTAACCATTTATATTGCATAATACACCAACCTAATCAACAGACTCTGAAACAATGATCCAACATACTGTTACTTTTCAAACAAGGGATTCTCAGCAACTCAGCTTCACTGTAGAAATTACATCTTAACATTTCAAACAAATACAATACCAAAGCATGTCAAGTGAACTTTCAATAACAAGTTTACAGTCTGGAACTCTTTTAGGGCAGCGATCCGCCTACACCCTTTGACATTTCACAGGTCGAGGACAGCTCTGGGCTTGACCTCTCTTCCTGACCTTGTGCGATATGATGTTGAGCATGCTTCTGTGTCAGTCAACAGCTCTTGTGGTGTTGCAGGTAAGTGTGGTGTATGTTGTGCTGTGTGTGTGTTTAGTCCATCACGTTCTCTTTCAGGGGAACAGTTCATCTCATCAGTGTGTTGTTCTTTTGTGTTCAGTAAGTGACGACGATTGCGGCGGTACACCGCTCCTTCTGCTGTGCGGACGTGATATGAACGTTCAGTGTCAGCTGGCTGGATGATGACTGCTGGCTTCCAGAGGCCATGCTCCTGGATTCTAACTGACTCTCCGTCGATCAGTGGTGGCAGTGTTCCAGCTGACCTGTCGTAGTATCGCTTTTGTTGTTGTTGTCTCTGAGTACGTTTTTCATTCATTTCCTTGTAGCTGACGACCTCAGGTTGCAGCTGCTGGTTGGTGCTGGGAAGGGATGAGCGAAGTCTGCGGCTCATCAACAGCTGGGCTGGTGATTTGAAGTAGTCAACTGGAGTGTTGCGGTATTCAAGGAGACTGAGGTAGGGGTCTCTCTTGTCTGCTTTTGCTTTGTCCATGAGTGATTTAGCAATCTGCACAGATTTTTCAGCAAGGCCATTACTTTGAGGGTAATGTGGGCTTGTGGTGACATGTGTAAACTCCCATGCTTTTGTGAAGGATTCAAACTCATTTGATTTGTAACAGGGCCCATTGTCAGATATTAAAGTCTCTACAATGCCATGCCTGGCAAAGGCTGCTTTCAGCTTGTGTATCACAGCTGCAGATGTGGTGCTGTGAAGCTTGTCGAGTTCGAAGTATCTGCTGTAGTAGTCCACTGTTACGATGTAGTCCTCGTTGTTCCAGGTGAACAGATCGGTTGCCACGACCTGCCAGGGTCGGTCTGGGATACAGTGAGGTAACATTGGCTCTTTGGTGTTTGAGGGGCGTCTTTCAAGACAGATGGTGCATCTACCAACAATGTCCTCTATTTGTTTGCACATTCCAGGCCAAAACAAAATGTCCCGTGCTCTCTGTTTGCACTTTTCCATGCCCATGTGTCCAGCATGGATCTTTGTCAAAATCTCTTCTCTGAGACTGGTAGGAATAATGATTTTCTCTCCTTTGAAAATGATTCCGTTGATCTGTGATAGTTCATCACGATGGTTCCAGAATTCTGAGACACTCTGAGGGCATTTTCTCCTCTCCTCAGGCCATCCATCCTGTATGACTTTCCTCAGCTGTGTGAGTTGTGAGTCCTTGTCTGTTTCTGCTTGGATCTCCTTCAGTTTTGTGTCACTAACTGGTAAGTTGCTGTACACAGTGTGCACTTGCATGTCCATGCCCTCACTGAGGCTGCTGTCCTTGTAGGTAAGAAACTTCCTGGAGAGTGTGTCTGCGACAGGGATGTCTTTGCCTGGACGGTGAGTGATTGTGAAGTCGTATTTTTGTAGTTGAAGGATCATTCTCTGTAGCCTTGGCGGGGCTGCAGCTAGTGGTTTCCTCATGATTGACTCAAGGGGCTTGTGGTCGGATTCCACAATGACTTGTCGTCCATATACGTACTGATGGAAACGTTTACATCCGAACAGAATGGCATAGAGCTCCTTTTCGATTTGAGCGTAGTTGATTTCACAGTCTGTGAGAGATTTGGAAGCGTAGCCGATGGGCTTTCCTTCTTGCAGTAGCACTGCACCTAGTCCATACTTCGACGCGTCCACTTGGAGTCTGAGCTCTTTGTTGGGGTCGTAGTAGGCAAGGATTGGTCCTGGTTCTCTCGTGATCAAGTCTTTCAAATTCTGGAAAGCAATGTCGTGTTGCTTGTCCCAGAGAAACTCACTGGACTGCTTTAGCAGTTGATGAAGGGGTGCATTAGCATTGGAGAGGCTGGGTGCGAACTTGGATAAGTAGTTGACCATGCCAAGCACTGTTTCCAGCTCTGCACGGTTCTTTGGTGGCTCCATTTCTTTTATGGCTGAGATCTTCTGTGGATCTGGCTTGGTTCCATTCGCTGTGAGAAGATGTCCGAAGTAGCTGACCTCTGTAGCGCTGACTGTGCTCTTCTCGGGGTTGAGCCGGACTCCTCTCTCGCGGGACCTTTGCAGCATCGCGCGGAGGTTTCGGTCGTGCTCCTCTTTGGTTCGACCATAAACAAGGATGTCGTCCACGATTGCCACAACTCCGTCGAGGCCTTCATATACTTCGTCAATCTTTCGCTGAAACTCGTCTTGGGCTGAGATAATCCCAAAAGGCAGGCGACGGAACCTGTAGCGTCCAAACGGTGTGTTGAATGTTGTAAGCTTAGATGACTCTTCTGTGAGCTTGATAGCCCAGTAGCCTGATCTAGCGTCCATGACACTGAAGTAGTGTGCTCCCGCTAGCTTGTGCGTGATACCATCTAGCGTCGGTAAAGGGTAATGGGGCCGTTTGATAGCCTTGTTCAAGTCTCTTGGGTCGAGGCATACTCGGAGCTTGCCTGTGCGTGGTTTCTCCACCACCACTAACGCGTTTACCCAGTCAGTCGGTTCTGTAACCTTGGTGACTATGTCAGATTGCTCCATGCTCTCCAACTCTTTCTTCAGACGGGCACGGAGAGCAAGGGGGATCTTTCTCGGTGGGTAGACCACAGGGGTTGCGTCTGGGTCAAGGTGAATGGTACATTCTCCTGGGAATAATCCTATTCCTGTAAAGACATCAGCAAACTCCTCCAGTACATTTTCTGTCTCTACTGGTGCTGTTACTGATAAAACTAGCTTGATGAGGTCCATGTCTAAACATGCTTTAAGACCTAGCACTGCAGGTGCTCTAGTGTCAACAACGTAAAAGTCCAACATCATGTCACTTTCCTTGTATTTGCATTTGAAAGTGCATGTGCCTTTTACTGGGAGCTGTTCACCACCATAACCGGTCAGTCTGCGCATGGTGGGCTGTAGCTCGCACTCAGATGTCAAGCTGCGGTATTTATTCAGAGGAATAATGTTTACTTGTGCACCAGTGTCTAGTTTGAACTTTAGCTTTGTGCCTTGTGTTCCTATCTCAATGTCAGCAAAGGCTTGCTCTGTCTCTGATATGTGACTTTTCTGTGTCACTGAATCAATAAACAGTTCATCATCATTTGACTCTTTGATTGACATTTCATCTTCACTCACTGTGTGTACTGTTTTTCCACGGTAAGCTCTGCACACTTTTGCAAAGTGATTCCATTTACCACATTTAGTACACTGTTTGCCTTTAGCTGGGCAATTTCCTTGTTCGCCATGCACTTTGTATCCACAATATCCACATGTTTTGAGTCTGTGTCGCTCTGTTTTGGAGTCATGTCTCTCTCCGTTCTGAAACGCTCTCTCCGGGCACCGGAGGTGTGCTTTGATGTCTGCCTGACTGCGTGCACTGCTTGTTCACGTGATGCGCTCGTGCTGCGGCGCGAAATGCTTTTCATCTGAGCCTGTGCGATGAGATCTGGCTATGTCGATAGCTTTGTCCAGCGTTAGCTCAGACCCAACATTCAAAAGTTTCTCTCTCACTCGCGGTGAGTGTATTCCAAATACAATACGGTCCCTGACCATCTCATCCTTGTTTGCATAATCACAGTCTTTCACAAGCAGACGCAGCTCAGTCACAAACTGTCCAAAAGACTCGCTAGCTCCCTGTACTTTCTCATGGAATTTGTACCTAGCGAAAATTGTATTAGTCTTCGGCACAACATATGCTTCAAAACGATCGTAGTATGTTTTCAGTACCTTTGATTCAGCCTCGGTAAGTGTCCATGTGTTGTAAATATCTAGAGAGGTTAATATAATCTTAAACTTTCCTGAAATAAATGAAAAATAAACGTTTGGTTCCTCAACTGCGTTGCCCAGTCCAGTCAGCAGATGGCGATGTGCGTCTTTTAGGTTCAGGCGATGCTGCCAGTGTGACGTCTAATCTAGTGGACGGGACGCTCCTTCAACAACAACAGCTAGTCAGACACCTCGGTAGCTTTCTAGCAAACATAGCTACAACATTCACGCTCTTTACACTGTTTTGGTGTATATTAGTCGCTGTGTATTAAACACACTTCTGTTGTATGTACTTGTTGGACCATTTAATTATATATTTACGTTGTTTGTCAGCTAGCTGGTTTCACTCACGCTGCCAAACATACCCTCGTAAAACTGACTATCCTACCGATCCTTGACTTCGGCGATGTCATTTTCAAAATAGCCTCCAACACTCTACTCAGCAAACTGGATGCAGTCTATCACAGTGCCATCCGTTTTGTCACCAAAGCCCCATATACCACCCACCACTGCAACCTGTATGCTCTCGTCGGCTGGCCCTCGCTACATATTCGTCGCCAAACCCACTGGCTCCAGGTCATCTATAAGTCTTTGCTAGGCCGCCTTCACTCACTGGTCACCATAGCAACACCCACCCATAGCACGCACTCCAGGAGGTATATGTCACTGGTCATCCCCAAAGCCAACACCTACTTTGGCCGCATTTCCTTCCAGTTCTCTGCTGCCAATCACTGGAACAAATTGCAAAACTTTCTGAAGTTGGAGACATATATCTACCTCATTACCTTTAAGCATCAGGTATCTGATCAGCTTACCGATCGCTGCAGCTGTACACAGCCCATCTGTAAATAGCCCATCCAACTGCCTACCTCATCCCCATGTTTTTATTTACTTTTTTGCTCTTTTGCACACCAGTATTTCTACTTGCACATCATCATCTGCACATCTATCTCTCCAGTGTTCATTTGTTAAATTGTAATTACTTCGCTACTATGGCCTATTTATTGCCTTACCTCCGTACTCCATTTGCACACACTGTATATAGATATTTGCACACACTGTATATAGATTTTTCTATTGTGTTATTGACTGTACGTTTGTTTATTCCATGTGTAACTCTGTGTTGTTTGTGTCGCACTGCTTTGCTTTATCTTGGCCAGGTCGCAGTTGTAAATGAGAACTTGTTCTCAACTGGCCTACCTGCTTAAATAAAGGTGAAAAACAAAATGTAATTAAAAATACATTTAAAAAATCATAACTTTATTGACAACACCCAAATGGATACGGTCATTAACTCGGTTCTTAATACTGTAGCAAACATTATATTAAGCAGGACATTCAAGCGAGCTTTACAATTATAATCCAAAGTAGCGTGAAATGCACTCATAAGCAACCTGGAAATGGAAGTTACTTCCCTGAGTTTTTCCCCGTTCACATTCAGAATACATTGTGAAAAACTAAAATCTTTGCTCACCATTTTTGCTCCAGGCAGATATACTACATCCATAACTATCGGTTTCCTCATTAGCAGATATACTACATCCATAACTAGTGGTTTCCTCATTAGCAGATACACTACATCCATAACTATCGGTTTCCTCATTAGCAGGGAGGAGTTTCTACAACCAAATTGCATGTGCATCGCCCTCGTGCCGCAATTTTAGCAAACACAGAAAGGGGCCTATATTGGAGACCAAAAGTCGTCTGGCACACTGCTTAGAGTTTCAACAACATGAATAACTTATTTCTAGCCTACAATCTTAGATGTCACTACTAATGTGAAAACAAGACAAAATATGACTGTTCTTGCTCATTTTAAGACAATTGTTAAATCATTTTAACATTCATTACAGATATCAATTGTTGTATAACATCATGGCTACGCTGTTGGCATCACCTTTTACAGTGGATTACCGCTGTTGTGGGCCTTTAATCATCTGTCTGACTTTGTTGTGCACACAGGAGAGAGACGTGACTATCGTGGATCCTTTGGGGAGCCTCAACAACATCATGATGCTGACGAGGCAGAGAAGAGTCTCTCCAGATCAGAACACCTCAAGAAACACCTGCAGAGATCCACAGGGAAGAGAACTCACTGCTGCTCTGACTGTGGGAAGAGATTCACCTCATCAGGCATTAAAATTCATCAGAGAATCCACACAGGAGAGACATCTTATAGCTGTGGTCAATGTGGGAAGAGTTTTGTTCAATCTGGCCAGCTGACATTACACCAGAGAACACACACAGGAGAGAAATCTTATATCTGTGATCAATGTGGGAAGAGTTTTAGTAAGTCTGGCTCTCTGACTTTACACCAGAGAACACACACAGGAGAGAAACCATATAGCTGTGGTCAATGTGGGAAGAGTTTTGCTGCACCTAGCACTCTCACTCGACACCAGAGAACGCACACAGGAGAGAAACCTTATAGCTGTGATCAGTGTGGGAAGCGTTTTGGTCGATCTGGAGATCTGACAGTGCACCAGAGAACACACACAGGAGAGAAACCTTATAGCTGTGATCAATGTGGGAAGAGTTTTAGTAAGTCTGGCTCTCTGACTTTACACCAGAGAACCCACACAGGAGAGAAATCTTATAGCTGTGGTCAATGTGGGAAGAGGTTTACTCAGTCAACCAGCCTGATATCACACCAGAGAACACACACAGGAGAGAAACCTTATAGCTGTGATCAATGTGGGAAGAGTTTTGGTCGATCTGGAGAGCTGACAGTGCACCAGAGAATACACACAGGAGAGAAACCTTTTAGCTGTAATCATTGTGGGAAGAGTTTTGGTCGATCTGGAGAGCTGACAGTACACAAGAGAACACACACAGCCTTATAGCTGTGACCAGAGATAATCTGATAAAAGACCTCTGATCAAATATCAGAAAATACATGAAGGAGTTGTTAAATGATATCAATATATTTTAATGATGTCACAATGTAGAATGTTTTAACATTGTAGTAGGAGTATTTTAATGATGTCACAATGTAGAACCCTAAACGTTTGTCCCCTGTTCTATTGATTTCAACATGATATGGATATTAGCCTCAGGGGGAAAATCCAGGCTCTGAAATGGAAGAGTTACTATTTATGTGATTTAACAAAAAGTGACTAACAAAAAAAGAGCTGTGTTACATTTACAGCATTGGTGACCCACTTGAATCAAAATGTAGCCAGCTGTTTTCTACCAGTTGTCCTCTAACCAGGGATGTACACATTATTCCCAGATTCCGTGTGGTTTTTGAGCTGTTAGTTTTAACAGGACGTGCAACCTCATCTCCCTCCTCTCGCACAATTGATTTCAACATGATATCGATGAGTGATGACAAATAAGTGTTATGTTCCTTTGTTTAGTGACCCCTACATTTAAATGCATCACTCCAAAATGTAGCTGACTGTCTTCTGCAGGTTGTCCTCTAACCAGTGAGGTAAAATATATCTCCATTTCCATGTGTTTTGTTGTGTTAGTTTCAGGAGCAGGTTCAACCTGATTTCCCCCCAAATGGATATAAGATTTGTGTTTTGTGTTTAGGCAGTGCGTTGCCATGGATCAGAATTTATTTTGACTGCACGTTTTTCCGTATTGGAGATGAGTTTTGTTTGGGCTCGTTCCAAGGGGACGAGAGTTCTAGAAGCTAGTGGGTTTTAGGAAGATGAGAGTTCTAGAATCTAGTGAGTTTTAGGAAGAGGAGAGTTCTAGAATCTAGTGAGTTTTAGGAAGACGAGTGTTCTAGAAGCTAGTGGGATTTAGGATTCTATAGAAAGAAAAAGGAGAAACAAATAATCCTATTGTATATTATTATTTAGAAATACGTGTTTTTTTCTTGTTTTTAATTGTTGACAGCCAGTAGACACCATGTTTATATTGGTGAAGGTGAATCATTGTGGTTGATTATATTGGGAAAGTAAGTTGTTTTCTGTTGGTGGTGAGCAAACTTGTCCAAAAGAAATATAGGATATATTTGTTGTCTTAAGGTGTTACAGGCTTTGGTTTTTACATTTATGTTTTGAGGTTGGACTTTAGCACGTCTAGCTCGTTAGCATGTCTAGCCCGTTAGCCCGTCTAGCTCGTTAGCACGTCTAGCACGTCTAGCCCGTTAGCCCGTCTAGCTCGTTAGCACGTCTAGCACGTCTAGCTCGTTGGGCGCACTGATTGGTGTCACCTCGTTAGTCAGTATGTGTTACACCTGTGCTGGCTTGTCCATCTCGTTGGTAGGAAGGTGTTTCACCTGAGCTGGTCCAGGTTCTATTTAAGAGTGTCTGGCCCAGTGCTCCAGTTGTCTTGATACATGTGGAGAGTCAACACCTTTAGTTGCTCCACCTTTTTGGTTTGCTTCCTGTTTTTAAGTTTGGTGTGGGTTTTTATTTTGTTTTCCTCTTCTTGGGCAGATTTAGTGGGTCTCATGGTGGGTGTCTTTTAGGTCCCAGTTGTTGTTACTAGTCAACTTTCAGTGGACACTGTGAGCAAAACTGCAACATTGTTATAATACTTTTATTGCATCAAATGGTTGTTTTATGCAACAGAATAGAGGGTTCTTATAACTATTGTGTCTGTGTGTTCTACTGAGGATGGGCCTCTGGGAGAAAACACTGACAGGAGATTTACAATGTCTTTTGGGTGATAAAACCTAAAGAGACTGCATTCCAGAACATGAGTTAATGTTTCTGTTCTATATGGTACCAGGGAGAGATGACCTCAGGGCCAGACCCTGGTCTCTACATAAAGAGTACTGTTTTTACAGCAGATACTGTCTGCTGAGAATTATAAGTATCTTTCATACAAATCTTAACCTTGTGACCCGTTCTATACATCTGTTGTTGGTCATGTAGGTTGAAAGGGGTGTATCTTGGCTGTAAAAGACCTTTGTACTTTTGTATCGTGGCTCTCAACGAATCATCTGGGGGTGATTCATCTCTCAACGAATCATCTGGGGGTGATTCATCTCTCAACGAATCATCTGGGGGTGATTTGTCGACCAGCCATCATTTTCGTAGAACACTCAATTGATTCACTTTATATGTGTGTTGTATTGACCTGCTCCCGTATTAATAAGTGAATAAAGATTTAGTTTTAGAATAACGCTGACTTGTGTGATAAGTTTGTTTCCTCAATTGATATTAAAGAAATTAACCTCCACATTTGGCGATGGGGATGTGAATCTTGACCTGACTCCTGACGACCTGGGTAAATGACCTGGCTCCTGATGACCTGGGTAAATGACCTGATGACCTGGGTAAATGACCTGGCTCCTGATGACCTGGGTAAATGACCTGATGACCTGGGTAAATGACCTGGCTCCTGATGACCTGGGTAAATGACCTGATGACCTGGGTAAATGACCTGACTCCTGATGACCTGGGTAAATGACCTGACTCCTGACGACCTGGGTAAATGACCTGACTCCTGATGACCTGGGTAAATGACCTGGCTCCTGACGACCTGGGTAAATTACCTGGCTCCTGATGACCTGGATAAATGACCTGACTCCTGACAACCTGGGTAAATGACCTGACTCCTGATGACTTGGTTAAATGGTGCACGAGGGATCCCTCTAACTTGGGATCTCAGGGAGACTTCGGGAACGGAGCAAATGAACCCACCTTTGATCTGAGTGGATACCACAACTCAAACCTAATTTTTAAAAAAGAGGTGAGCGAAACACGCAAAGTGGAGATTTTAGAAAATCCTCGTAGGCTCTGAGTGTGTATTCCTGTGTGGAGGTGTGAACTGGATGAAAACTAGAATCTGTGTTTACTAGTTAAGACCATTTATGATATAGTATAAGATAGTAAGGTGCACCTGTAATTGTTTTAAACCTGGACCCCATTTTAGAAGTATTGAGAGATGTAAATGTATGACTTACATTATCCTAGGAACTAACCATGAGATAGAAATGTGAAAATATTCCTGCAGGTTAAAATATTGTTGAAAAACAACTAATTGATTAGGTATGTTTGGGAATAGCATTGTGTGACTGTGATATGAGAGTTGTGTGACTGTGATAGAGTTGTGTGACTGGTATGAGAGTTGTGTGACTGTGATATGAGAGTTGTGACTGTGATATGAGAGTTGTGTGACTGTGATATGAGAGTTGTGTGACTGTGATATGGGAGTTGTGTGACTGATATGAGAGTTGTGTGACTGTGATATGAGTCTTAATCTGACGTTTGGATAGTAACATAGAAATATGCTTAATCAGATGATTGAAATGTGGATAATAAGCGGGATGATATTTTAGAAAGCAGCGGAAGGTCTATAGTTCCTGGGAGGCTTGATTTTGCCGTGGTCTCTGGGAGGTTAGAGAACAGTTGAGGATCCCATGGTCATTGTCTGGGAAACTAAAGTTTATTTTTGGTTCTGCTGGGAGGATGTTTGGAGAGATGCTTCGTTGCTATGGAGAGTCCCTGAAAAAGCAAATGGAATGGTTGTCGTGACTACCTGAGAATTTCTTACGTTTTATATGGATTCTGTGAATATATGAAAATATGATGAATTGTATGTGTGTATAATGATTACTAGAGATTTGATGAAGTAATACTGGGAATATAATTAGATACAATTTAAACAACCCATATGTAGACGAACGTAGGTTTTGAGTTGGTATCTTTAATGGATCATTTGATAAAGATGAGGGTTAAGCATTATTAAACTGTCTACAAAGTCTGGGCAATTGTCTCAGAAACTGATGGGAGTGTGTCGACTTTAGGGTAAGTTGCCCTAAGGATGAAACTATAAAACGTCCGGGTACCTTAATTGAAATAAACTGCCCTTAAGGCGTAGGGTTGTTCCCAGTATGAGAGGAGTTGCTAGATTTATTGAATAAACCTTTTTCCATAAAGTTAGAGTGAACCAAGGTGTCTGACTAGCTGTTGATGTTGAAGAAGCGTCCCGTAAAGGTTCCTGGAGTTTAGGGGTTCTTCAAATTGAACATTGAAACTGTGGGGGAACCCCTATAAGTTCCTCAAAGAACATTTTGGGGTTCATTTTTTTAACTCTCGGTCCACCCTCCCTGCATTATAAAAACATATTTTAATAACAACAATATTGACAATATTGATTTAAATAATTCATTGTTTATTTAGTGGCACCACAAATGTGAATTCATATTTACAAAACACATAAACAAATTGCAACATTTCTGCAGACATGTCAGACCCTAATAAATAATACATTTACTTTGTATAGTGCTTTTCATGACATTTAAAATATATAAATAATAATGATGTACAATAAAAATAACATTAAAAATGAATCATAGGTAAACTAACAATATTGTAGACTTGATGCTAAAAACAGATTTTTCAGCTTTAGTGTGTATATCGTATCCACTTAGTTATGTTAGGAAGTTTTCCATCTTTATGACCGGCCCTGTTAACTTCACCCCAAATTCTCTTATCCCCAGAACACAGTAACTTAACAACATAAGTGTTTTTCTGACATTTTTGGGAAATTGAAGGGAAAATAAAAATCCAGCCGTAGCAGAGCCCCAAGTCCCATGGGGACGTCCTCGAGGGCCTGGATGTTCTCCCCATCAAAGGCCAGCGGGATTTCACTCTCATGGTGAAATGGATTTCCACCGATGTGCAGTAAAGGAGTGAAGAGCGGTGAAATCTGTGTCAACAAAAGTAAGAAAAGATTAATACACATACAATTAACAAAGAACATAACAAATGTTCAGCTGTAGTTTTATATAAGCATGCACACCTATGTTTATGAAGAAACAGATGATTGGTGCATAGGCATACCTTGTCACGGACATAAAGGCCACTCGGGTCCTCATTGAAGAGGTAGGGCAAGAGCAGAATCGCTGCTGTGGTCTCCAGTCCTAGTAAAGTAAAGCAATGATATTACTACACTTGCTAATTTTACTACAAAATACATTAGAGAAAGGGAAGGAATAAGAGCAGATACCTCTTCTGTATTGTCCTTCAGGGACTGTCAAAATAGCAGGATGATGTCCTCACCCCTGCCTCGCCTCTCTACCTCTGATAGTCCTTGAATTATATTTTTGTCTATATCCATTCCATGGACGTAATTAATTTCTGAGAAGATCTGAAAAGATCATTTGCACACATTTGTATGCTAATAGATGTCAGTTTGTATTGACTGCTATGTAGGTTAAATGTACACTTGAAATGCAGCTGTCCTACAACATATCTGTACCTTCTTCTTGATCTCAATTGCATTGTGTCCATGTTCTGTCCTATAAGAATTTCAAAGGAAGAGAAAATGTGTCAAAGAATAGTCTTACAAGCATTAATATATATATATATATCTATATATATATATACTTTGTAATTTGTAAGTCGCTCTGGATAAGATCGTCTGCTAAATTACGTAATTGTAAATGTACTACATCAATATTTAAAGATAAATGGCATCGACATACAATGTAATGTAAAATAGAAGAACATATTGGAGAAAGCACTAGCCAATACAGTACTGCCATACAGTAACAGTACTGCCATACAGGCATAATATCACATTTCAAGATATCTTTGTACACAAATTGTTCAATATTTTATCAGGCTGACTTGAAAGATTATACGCAACATTTTGCTGCGTGGCAATACTGTGTTTGGATTCTGAAGGGCATTCATACAAAAGAGGTAGTCTAGACACTGTATTAATACCATTATGCATTTGAATCCCATCTACAGCTACCATCTAAGATATTAATTTCCCTCCACAAGGGGGCGGACATGTAACGTTTCCAAAATGGGATAGTATTGTACATGTAACGTTTCCAAAATGGGATTGTATTGTACATGTAACGTTTCCAAAATGGGATAGTATTGTACATGTAACGTTTCCAAAATGGGATAGTATTGTACATGTAACGTTTCCACAATGGGATAGTATTGTACATGTAACGTTCTGCCCCCTTGTGAGTTAATAGTATTGCATGCTGTAGCAGGCTATATAAAGAGGAAGACCTCCATTGACGATTCAGTTCGTTGTAACATCTCGTCTGGACAGGTCACCGTCCTTAGTTAGTTAGTTAACGAAGCTAACGTTAGCTAGTTCATTATCACAAAAATGAGAACTGCTCTAGATTGGAAACTTACGTTAATGAGTGTAAAGCCATGTTGTCTTTATGGAAACGATATACAATATATGGGAAAGAATATAGTTGAGGAAATAATCCAAACCTAGTTGTGCCTAGTTAGGACATAACGTTAGCTAGCTAGCTAACGGTACTGTACTGTAGCTCATACAACGCCGACGGTCAAACCCGGCTTTCTAATATTAACATTAATTAACTATAGTAACGTTATGGAAGATATTCACAGAAAACTATCATTGTCTTCGTTATTCATTATTAGTATGTTATATTATTATAATAAATGATTTCGAGACATATTCAGAGCCAAACATCAACACAACTTAACCTTTTTAACTGTTGTCGCATCCAAACTTGTCACCATCGTTTTCAGTTGTAATTGCGAAGTTCCCGGAAGAAGTCCAGCAACAACGGAGGTTCCTCGATGAACCCACCTTCTAACAAGTTCTTTGAAGAACCTTTTGGGGCTGTTTTTCATTGACCAAGAACCCTACGGTTCTTAGGGGATCTGAGAACAACTCCAGTTGAACCCTTCATTTTTAGAGTGTAGTCGGCTCTATTTACTCTCAGATTCAAACATGATGATTAGTATCAACGATCAAGTCAGCTGCTGCTGCTCCAATACAGTATGAGGTGAGACGGTGAACTGATGTTGAACTGGGCAGTCAGCTGCTGCTGCTCCAATACAGTATGAGGTGAGAGGGTGAACTGATGTTGAACTGGGCAGTCAGCTGCTGCTGCTCCAACACAGTATGAGGTGAGACGGTGAACTGATGTTGAACTGGGCAGTCAGCTGCTGCTGCTCCAATACAGTATGAGGTGAGACGGTGAACTGATGTTGAACCGGGCAGTCAGCTGCTGCTGCTCCAATACAGTATGAGGTGAGACGGTGAACTGATGTTGAATCATAATGATTAAGTTAATTAAAATGAATTAGTGAAACTATTAAAAAATTGTATTTGTCATATTAAATATATTACTCTATTGTTATCAGATAGAAACATGATGGAATATTGTACATCATATTAGCATCAACATACATTATTGTTTCATACAATTTCACATAATAAGGATATTTAATATTTTCAAGTTCAGAACCCATCACCTGCTATGTAAAAGAGACAGAAGAATGCACAATGGTCAATGCTATCTGGGATCCTTGGGACATCCCTACC
This sequence comes from Salmo salar, assembly GCF_965601325.2. Classification (NCBI taxonomy): domain Eukaryota; kingdom Metazoa; phylum Chordata; class Actinopteri; order Salmoniformes; family Salmonidae; genus Salmo; species Salmo salar. The sequence goes on from NW_027675387.1 coordinate 632,635, forward strand.
CTAAACCCTAACCTTATCCCCTACCGTAACCATTTTAAATGTCAACTTCAACGGGCTAGGGACGTCCCAAGGATGTATCTCTACCTGAAAATACATGATCTAAGTGATTGATAGTTGGTATTCAGCAGTCATAAAGCCTTATTTACTTTAATGAACTACTGAAATTGTGATTTTGTCAGACAGCATAGACAGCAGCTCTACACTTTATTGACTGACTGATCCATTCATCCTTCCATCCCTACTCAGCCTTCCTCTCCTCTGAAGACCCAGTGAGGGTGGAGCTCAGTCAGAGAGCTGTTGAGGGACTGGTTAGGAAGAACACTTCTACATCCAGAGAGGTGAGAGGTCACACATGGTTTAGATGGTAAATATTTATGTCCCCTTAGTGGTTCATCACGTCAGCTAAAGGGAATATGTTCCATCATCTATGTTTATTTACATTAGTGCAAATTGTCCACTGATATGGGTGTAATTTCTCACCCCTTTTGGCTGTATGAAAGTTAATTTCCCCTCAGGCACACACATTTCTTCTTTGTTATTACCCGAGCCACTGCCTGTTCAGCCTGCTATCATCCAGAAGGTGAGGTCAGTACAGGTGCATCAAAGCTGGAACTGAAAGACTGAAAAACAGCTTCTATCTCCAGGCCATCAGACTGATAAACAGCTTCTATCTCCAGGCCATCAGACTGTTAAACAGCTTCTATCTCCAGGCCATCAGACTGATAAACAGCTTCTATCTCCAGGCCATCAGACTGATAAACAGCTTCTATCTCCAGACCATCAGACAGCTTGTATCTCCAGGCCATCAGACTGAAAAACAGCTTCTATCTCCAGGCCATCAGACTGTTAAACAGCTTCTATCTCCAGGCCATCAGACTGATAAACAGCTTCTATCTCCAGACCATCAGACTGTTAAACAGCTTCTATCTCCAGACCATCAGACTGTTAAACAGCTTCTATCTCCAGGCCATCAGACTGTTAAACAGCTTCTATCTCCAGGCCATCAGACTGATAAACAGCTTCTATCTCCAGGCCATCAGACTGATAAACAGCTTCTATCTCCAGGCCATCAGACTGTTAAACAGCTTCTATCTCCAGACCATCAGACTGATAAACAGCTTCTATCTCCAGACCATCAGACTGATAAACAGCTTCTATCTCCAGGCCATCAGACTGTTAAACAGCTTCTATCTCCAGACCATCAGACTGATAAACAGCTTCTATCTCCAGACCATCAGACTGATAAACAGCTTCTATCTCCAGGCCATCAGACTGATAAACAGCTTCTATCTCCAGGCCATCAGACTGAAAAACAGCTTCTATCTCCAGGCCATCAGACTGTTAAACAGCTTCTATCTCCAGACCATCAGACTGTTAAACAGCTTCTATCTCCAGGCCATCAGACTGTTAAACAGCTTCTATCTCCAGGCCATCAGACTGAAAAACAGCTTCTATCTCCAGGCCATCAGACTGATAAACAGCTTCTATCTCCAGACCATCAGACAGCTTCTCTCTCCAGACCATCAGACTGAAAAACAGCTTCTATCTCCAGGCCGTCAGACTGATAAACAGCTTCTATCTCCAGGCCATCAGACTGATAAACAGCTTCTATCTCCAGACCATCAGACAGCTTCTCTCTCCAGACCATCAGACTGAAAAACAGCTTCTATCTCCAGGCCATCAGACTGTTAAACAGCTTCTATCTCCAGACCATCAGACTGTTAAACAGCTTCTATCTCCAGGCCATCAGACTGTTAAACAGCTTCTATCTCCAGGCCATCAGACTGTTAAACAGCTTCTATCTCCAGGCCATCAGACTGTTAAACAGCTTCTATCTCCAGACCATCAGACTGTTAAACAGCTTCTATCTCCAGACCATCAGACTGTTAAACAGCTTCTATCTCCAGACCATCAGACTGATAAACAGCTTCTATCTCCAGACCATCAGACTGTTAAACAGCTTCTATCTCCAGACCATCAGACTGTTAAACAGCTTCTATCTCCAGACCATCAGACTGTTAAACAGCTTCTATCTCCAGACCATCAGACTGATAAACAGCTTCTATCTCCAGGCCATCAGACTGTTAAACAGCTTCTATCTCCAGGCCGTCAGACTGATAAACAGCTTCTATCTCCAGGCCATCAGACTGTTAAACAGCTTCTATCTCCAGGCCATCAGACTGTTAAACAGCTTCTATCTCCAGGCCATCAGACTGTTAAACAGCTTCTATCTCCAGACCATCAGACTGTTAAACAGCTTCTATCTCCAGACCATCAGACTGTTAAACAGCTTCTATCTCCAGACCATCAGACTGTTAAACAGCTTCTATCTCCAGACCATCAGACTGATAAACAGCTTCTATCTCCAGGCCATCAGACTGAAAAACAGCTTCTATCTCCAGGCCATCAGACTGTTAAACAGCTTCTATCTCCAGACCATCAGACTGTTAAACAGCTTCTATCTCCAGGCCATCAGACTGTTAAACAGCTTCTATCTCCAGACCATCAGACTGATAAACAGCTTCTATCTCCAGACCATCAGACTGTTATACAGCTTCTATCTCCAGGCCATCAGACTGTTAAACAGCTTCTATCTCCAGGCCATCAGACTGTTAAACAGCTTCTATCTCCAGACCATCAGACTGTTAAACAGCTTCTATCTCCAGGCCATCAGACTGTTAAACAGCTTCTATCTCCAGGCCATCAGACTGTTAAACAGCTTCTATCTCCAGGCCATCAGACTGTTAAACAGCTTCTATCTCCAGGCCATCAGACTGTTAAACAGCTTCTATCTCCAGGCCATCAGACTGATAAACAGCTTCTATCTACAGGCCGTCAGACTGTTAAACAGCTTCTATCTCCAGGCCATCAGACTGTTAAACAGCTTCTATCTCCAGGCCGTCAGACTGTTAAACAGCTTCTATCTCCAGGCCATCAGACTGTTAAACAGCTTCTATCTCCAGGCCGTCAGACTGTTAAACAGCTTCTATCTCCAGGCCATCAGACTGTTAAACAGCTTCTATCTCCAGACCATCAGACTGTTAAACAGCTTCTATCTCCAGGCCATCAGACTGTTAAACAGCTTCTATCTCCAGACCATCAGACTGTTTAACAGCTTCTATCTCCAGGCCATCAGACTGTTAAACAGCTTCTATCTCCAGACCATCAGACTGTTAAACAGCTTCTATCTCCAGGCCATCAGACTGATAAACAGCTTCTATCTACAGGCCATCAGACTGTTAAACAGCTTCTATCTCCAGGCCATCAGACTGTTAAACAGCTTCTATCTCCAGGCCGTCAGACTGTTAAACAGCTTCTATCTCCAGGCCATCAGACTGTTAAACAGCTTCTATCTCCAGGCCGTCAGACTGTTAAACAGCTTCTATCTCCAGGCCATCAGACTGTTAAACAGCTTCTATCTCCAGACCATCAGACTGTTAAACAGCTTCTATCTCCAGGCCATCAGACTGTTAAACAGCTTCTATCTCCAGACCATCAGACTGTTTAACAGCTTCTATCTCCAGGCCATCAGACTGTTAAACAGCTTCTATCTCCAGGCCATCAGACTGTTAAACAGCTTCTATCTCCAGGCCGTCAGACTGTTAAACAGCTTCTATCTCCAGGCCATCAGACTGTTAAACAGCTTCTATCTCCAGGCCATCAGACTGCTAAACAGCTTCTATCTCCAGACCATCAGACTGTTAAACAGGCATCATGAAATCATTGGCCCTTTAATAATGTTTACATATCATTTCTCATCTCATATGTATAAACTGTATCTCAGTCTATGCTGCTCTGACATTGTTTATCCATATATTTATATATTCCTAATTCCATTCCTTTACTTAGATTTGTGTGTATTAGGTATTTGTTGTGAAATTGTTAGATATTACTTGTTAGATATTGCTGCACTGTGGGAACTAGAAGGACAAGCATTTCACTACACCTGCAATAACATCTGCTGAACACCTGTATGTGACCAACAACATTTGATTTATTATGAAGGTAATTTGTGTCAAATTTACTTTGCCCTTCATTCACCCCATCTCTTTACATTGCTGATGCATAATCAGTGGCCTGACTGTGTCAAAGGCTCATCCTGGTAGATCTGAACCTAATGCAGCTTGGAGTGATCGGATGACAGAAGTCACATTTAGGTGCCAGGTGTAACTGAGGCCATAGATGCTCCATATCCATTACTTTGAGAGTTTTATATAATATGACTAAATGTGTTTCTGTGTTGCAGGGGCAGTCAATAAATGGAACAGCAAGGTCACAGAACATGACATAAGCAGAGCTGTGGGAGACCACCTCAAGCCCCTGGTAGAGCCGGGGGTGGTGTTTACCACTCCACCACGCCTTCAGCAGGCTGGAAACGTGGGATTGATACAGTTTTTCATACTAAGGTGGACCAATAGTTTGTTGATTGGTCAGTCATTGGGTTAATTTGTTTTACAATATGTTCAAATCAAATCAAGCTTTATTTATACAGCACATTTCAGACATGGATGCAACACAATGGCTTCACAGGAAAAAACAATGAAAAATAAACAGAAATATTTAGTACACAAATATGAGGATAAAAAACAATAATAACAACTGAAAGACTAATGAGCATTGTAAGGAAATGCCATTGATTAAAATATCAACAATATGATGCAATATCCAACCCAAAATATAACTTGTTTTTTAGGAGGGGCTCTGAAAGACACTATGGGGGTGTCCACTGGAAGTTGACTAGTAACAACAACTGGGACCTAAAAGACACCCACCATGAGACCCACTAAATCTGCCCAAGAAGAGGCAAACAAAAGAAAATCCCACACCAAACTTAAAGACAGGAAGTAAACCAAAAAGGTGGAGCAACTAAAGGTGTTGACTCTCCACATGTATCAAGATAACTGGAGCACTGGGCCAGACACTCTTAAATAGAACCTGGACCAGCTCAGGTGAAACACCTTCCCACTAACGAGATGGACAAGCCAGCACAGGTGTAACACATACTGACTAACCAGGCGACACCAATATGTACCCAAGACACATCTCAGTTGAATGCATTCAGTTGTACAATCAATCAATCAATCAATCAAATGTATTTATGAAGCCCTTCTTACATCAGCTGATATCTCAAAGTGCTGTACAGAAACCCAGCCTAAAACCCCAAACAGCAAGCAATGCAGGTGTAGAAGCACGGTGGCTAGGAAAAACTCCCTAGAAAGACCAGAAACTAGAGAGGAACCTAGAGAGGAACCAGGCTATGAGGGGTGGCCAGTCCTCTTCTGGCTGTGCCGGGTGGAGATTATAACACAACATGGCCAACATGTTCAAATGTTCATAGGTGATCAGCAGGGTCAAATTATAATAATCACAGTGGTTGTCGAGGGTGCAACAGGTCAGCACCTCAGGAGTAAATGTCAGTTGGCTTTTCATAGCCGATCATTCAGAGTATCTCTACAACTTCCATTTCATTTAATCATCTACAATGCTTCACCTTCTACAATATAAACATGGTGTCTACTGGCTGTCAACAATTAAAAACAAGAAAAAACACGTATTTCTAAATAATAATATACAATCAACAAATAAAAACAAGAAAACAAAATATTTATTATTTATTACACGTACAATTTTTTTAATCCTTTTTCTTTCTATAGAATCCTACAATTCTAGCTTCTAGAACACTCGTCTTCCTAAAACTCACTAGCTTCTAGAACTCTCGTCTTCCTAAAACTCACTAGCTTCTAGAACTCTCGTCTTCCTAAAACTCACTAGCTTCTAGAACTCTCGTCTTCCTAAAACCCACTAGCTTCTAGAACTCTTGTCTTCCTAAAACTCACTAGCTTCTAGAACTCTCGTCTTCCTAAAACCCACTAGCTTCTAGAACACTCGTCTTCCTAAAACTCACTAGCTTCTAGAACTCTCGTCTTCCTAAAACTCACTAGCTTCTAGAACTCTCGTCTTCCTAAAACCCACTAGCTTCTAGAACACTCGTCTTCCTAAAACTCACTAGCTTCTAGAACTCTCGTCTTCCTAAAACTCACTAGCTTCTAGAACTCTCGTCTCCTTGGAACGAGCCCAAACAAAACTCATCTCCAATACGGAAAAACGTGCAGTCAAAATAAATTGGGATCCATGGCAACGCAATGGCTAAACACAAAACATTTTTGACTGCCCACCCTTGAGACAATCAGCTACCAAGTTGCCCTTAAAACGGACATGTCTGATTTCAAGAGGAAACTCCTGCAATATCCATAGTAACTTTCCACCTCACTGCGGAGCTTCTCTCTCTTTTCAGGGTTCACTAGATAGGCATGTTGTTGGATCGGGGCCCAGTCCCCAATGTCATGCTCTAGTACATTTGGGTTGGCACATCTGAGAATGAACACAGATATTCTAAAATGACATTATAAAATATTACGTCAATATAATTGTACCCAAAAATTGTCAGTTGGTTGCATAAATCATTGATTACTAAATGTTACATTAATTGTAAATATGAAATATCAAACCAAATGTACACCCCTTTGTTAATATGTATTGGCAATAATTAACTTAATGGTGAGGCATAAAATAATAAAACATGTATCTTTTGTCAGGCTGAATGTTTGAAATATGAGGTGATTTGAGTCCTGCTTCTTCAGTAGTGGAATAAAGACAATTAGCACTTGGATGTTGTCAATAAATGCTGGAGTGATGTAGGATTGTTAATACAATTGATTATAGACCAATTTATTATACTGCGTCCATGTGTATAGGCTGCAAGTACGTTGAATTTAAGTTGTTTTCAAGTCAATGAAAAAACGACATCTTCTCAACTTTCACTTTCAACTAAAACTGAATGTGTATTGGATGTTGGGCATAGTCTTATTTTCAATATCTTTTCAATTACATTTTGCTAGGTGGGATATTTTCCATGCATGGAAAGGGGTTGGAGGCAAAGGACAAATAAATAAGTGCTACCAAACATAACAAGCATTTCACAAACACTACAGTGTATAAATAAGACGCATTAAATAAAACCACAATGAGGACAAGTTTTCATTAATCATTGGGTACATCGTACGAAAAGCATCACAATTATCTTAAATAGGGAAATATTTCAAGTTCAGAATCACAACATAAAATACATAGGCATTTCATCATTAAGTCCTTTAGGAAATAATGTCTGGTGGGCGTGTCCAAATCAAAAACCAAAATGCAGAAACAGTTTGGGATGAATTGAAAATCTAAACATAAAATGTGCTATATACACAAACATCTGCCACAATAATCATATTACTTGTATTTTTATTAAACAAGCTTCTTATAAACTGCACAAGCACCAGAAACACTGTTGTTATGACAAGTAGCAATAAATCACTGATATCGATTAGGGGGGAAATCAGGTTGTACGTGATGTTGAAACTAACACAACAAAACAAAACACATGGAAATGGGAGATATATTTCACCTCACTGATTAGAGGACAACCTGAAGAAGACAGTCAGCTACATTTTGGAGTGACGCATTTAAATATAGGGGTTGCTAAACAAAGGAACACAACACTTATTCATCGATATCATGCTAAAATCATTTGTGTGACAGGAGGGAGATGAAGTTGCACGTCCTGTTAAAACTAACAGCTCAAAAACCACACGGAATCTGGGAATAATGTGTACATCACTTGTTAGAGGACAACTTGTAGAAAACAGCCAGATACATTTTGAAGTTTTGCATTTTGATTCAAGTGGGTCACCAACGTGGTAAGTGTAACAACCCTTTCAGAGCCTGGATTTTCCCCAAGGCTAATATCCATATCATGTTGAAATCAATTGATGAAGGGGCAAACGTTTATACGTTTTTACATTGTCCTACTACAATGTGTTAACATTCTACATTGTGAAGTTTATTTATTGATATCATGAAACAACTCCATGTATTTTCTGATATTTGATCAGAGATCTTTTATCAGATTATCTCTGGGCAGAGCTAAGAGGTTTCTCTCCTCTATGTGTTCTCTTGTGTACAGTCAGATTCCCAGAATGAACAAAACTCTTCCCACATTGATCACAGCTATAAGATTTCTCTCCTGTGTGTATTCTCTGGTGTACAGTCACATTCCCAGAATGAACAAAACTCTTCCCACATTGATCACAGCTATAAGATTTCTCTTCTGTGTGTATTCTCTGGTGTAGAGTCAGATTGCTAGATGCAGCAAAACTCTTCCCACACTGATCACATGTATAAGGCTTCTCCCCTGTGTGTATTCTCTGGTGTAATGTCAGTTTGCTAGATCTTATAAAACTCTTCCCACATTGATCACAGCAATAGGGTTTCTCTCCTGTGTGTATTCTCTGGTGTTGAGTCAGATTGCTAGATGCAGAAAAACTCTTCCCACATTGATCACAGCTATAAGGCTTCTCTCCTGTGTGTATTCTCTGGTGTCTTGTCAGATTGCCAGATTCTGTAAAACTCTTCCCACATTGATCACAGCTATAAGATTTCTCTCCTGTGTGTATTCTCTGGTGTAGAGTCAGATTGCTAGATACAGCAAAACTCTTCCCACATTGATCACAGCTATAAAGCTTCTCTCCTGTGTGTATTCTCTGGTGTACAGTCAGCTGCCCAAATTGACCAAAACTCTTCCCACATTGATCACAGCTATAGGGTTTCTCTCCTGTGTGTATTCTCTGGTGTAGAGTCAGATTGCTAGATGCAGCAAAACTCTTCCCACATTGATCACAGATAAAAGGTTTCTCTCCTGTGTGTGTTCTCTGGTGTAATGTCAGCTGGTGAGATTGAACAAATGTCTTCCCACATTGATCACAGCTATAAGATTTCTCTCCTGTGTGTATTCTCTGGTGTAATGTCAGTTTGCTAGATCTTGTAAAACTCTTCCCACATTGATCACAGCAATAGGGTTTCTCTCCTGTGTGTATTCTCTGGTGTAGAGTCAGATTGCTAGATGCAGCAAAACTCTTCCCACATTGATCACAGATAAAGGGTTTCTCTCCTGTGTGTATTCTCTGGTGTAGAGTCAGATTGCTAGATGAAGCAAAACGTTTCCCACATTGATCACAGCTAAAAGGTTTCTCTCCTGTGTGTGTTCTCTGGTGTAATGTCAGCTGGTGAGATTGAACAAATGTCTTCCCACATTGACCACAGCTATAAGGTTTCTCTCCTGTGTGTGTTCTCTGGTGTACAGTCAGCTGCCCAAATTGACCAAAACTCTTCCCACATTGATCACAGCTATAGGGTTTCTCTCCTGTGTGTATTCTCTGGTGTAGAGTCAGATTGCTAGATGCAGTAAAACTCTTCACACAATGATCACAGCTATAAGTCTTCTCTCCTGTGTGTATTCTCTGGTGTCTTGTCAGATTGCCAGATCCTGTAAAACTCTTCCCACATTGATCACAGCTATAAGATTTCTCTCCTGTGTGTCTTCTCTGGTGTACAGTCAGATTGCTAGATGCAGCAAAACTCTTCCCACATTGATCACAGCTATAAGATTTCTCTCCTGTGTGTATTCTCTGGTGTAATGTCAGTTCGCAAGATCTTGTAAAACTCTTCCCACATTGATCACAGCAATAGGGTTTCTCTCCTGTGTGTATTCTCTGGTGTAATGTCAGCTGGTGAGATTGAACAAATGTCTTCCCACACTGATCACAGGTATAAGGCTTCTCTCCTGTGTGTATTCTCATGTGTACAGTCAGCTTCCCAGAATGAACAAAACTCTTCCCACAATGATCACACCTATAAGGTTTCTCTCCTGTATGTATTCTCTCATGTTTTTTAAGGTCTGTTGACTGGGTGCATCTCTTCCCACATTGAGCACAGCTATAAGGTTTCTCCCCTGTGTATTCTCTCGTGTGATTTTAAATGTCCTGGAGAAACAAACCTCTTCCCACAGTCAGAGCAGCAGTGAGTTCTCTTCCCTGTGGATCTCTGCGGGTGTTTCTTGAGGTGTTCTAATGTGGAGAGACTCTTCTCTGCCTTGTCAGCATCATGAGGTTGTTGAGGCTCCCCAGAGGACCCACGGTAGGTCCGTCTCACTCCTGTGTGAACAACAAAGTCAGACAGATGGTTTAAGGCCCACAACAGCGGTAATCCACTGTAAAAGGTGATGCCAACAGCGTAGCCATGATGTTGTACAACAACTGACATCTGTAATGAATGTAAAAATTTGACATTTGCCTTAAAATGAGCAAGAATAGTCATATTTTGTCTTGTTTTCACATTAGTAGTAACATCGATGATTGTAGGCTAGAAATAAGATATTCATGTTGTTGAAACTCTAAGCAGTGTGCCAGACGACTTTTGGTCTCCAATATAGGCCCCTTTCTGTGTTTGCTAAAATTGCAGCACGAGGGAAATTTGATTGCAGAAACTCCTCCCTGCTAATGAGGAAAGCGATAGTTATGGATGTACTATATCTGCCTGGAGCAAAAATGGTGAGCAAAGATTTTAGTTTTTCACAATGTATTCTGAATGTGAATGGGGGAAATTCAGGGGAGTAACCTCCATTTCCAGGTTGCTTATGAGTACATTTCACACTACCTTGGACTATAATTGTAAGGATATTTGAATCTCCTGTTTAATATGTTTCCTAAAGCATTAAGAATTATGTGTAATTATTGAAGAACCGCGTTAATGACAGTATCCATTTGGGTGTTGTCAATAAAGTTAAGATTTTATTTATTTATTTAACCAGGTAGGCCAGTTGAGAACAAGTTCTCATTTACAACTGTGACCTGGCCAAGATAAAGCAAAGCAGTGCGACACAAACACAGAGTTACACGTGGGATAAACAAATGTACAGTCAATAACACAACAGAAAAATCTATATACAGTGTGTGCAAATGGAGTAAGGAGGTAAGGCAATAAATAGGCCATAGTAGCAAAGTAATTACAATGTAGCAAATTAACACTGGAGTGATGGATGTGCAGATGATGATGTGCAAGTAGAGATACTGGGGTGCAAAAGAGCAAAAGAAGTATATAAAAACATGGGGATGAGGTAGGCAGTTGGATGGGCTATTTACAGATGGGCTGTGTACAGCTGCAGCGATCGGTAAGCTGCTCAGATAGCTGATGCTTGAAGTTAGTGAGGGAGATATAAGTCTCCAAAGTCAGCAATTTTTGCTATTCGTTCCAGTGATTGGCAGCAGAGAACTGGAAGGAAAGTCAGCCAAAATAGGTGTTGGCTTTGGGGATGACCAGTGAGATATACCTCCTGGAGTGCATGCTATGGATGGGTGTTGCTATGGTGACCAGTGAGCTGAGTTAAGGCGACCTTAGCAAAGACTTGTAGATGACCTGGAGCCAGTGGGTTTGGCGACGAATATGTAGCGAGGGCCAGCCGACGAGAGCATACAGGTCGCAGTGGTGGGTGCTATATGGGGCTTTGGTGACAAAACGGTTGGCACTGTGATAAACTGCATCCAGTTTGCTGATTGGAGTGTTGGAGGCTATTTTGAAACTGACATCACCGAAGTCAAGGATGGGTAGGATGGTCAGTTTTACAAGGGTATGTTTGGCAGTGTGAGTGAAGGAGGGTTTGTTGTGAAATAGGAAGCCGATTCTAGATTTAATTTTGGATTGGAGATGCTTAATATGAGTCTGGAAGGAGAGTTTACAGTCTAACCAGACACCTAGGTATTTGTAGTTGTCCACATATTCTAGGTCAGAACCGTCCAGAGTAGTGATGCTAGTCGGGCGGGTTGGTACGGGCAGCGATCGGTTGAAGAGCATGCATTTTGTTTTACTAGCATTTAATAGCAGTTGGAGGCCACCGAAAGAGTGCTGTATTGCATTGAAGCTCGTTTGGAGGTTTGTTAAAACCTCTTAGGGATAGGGGGCAGTATTTTCACGTTCGGATGAAAAACGTACCCAAATTAAACTGCCTCCTACTCAGACTCAGAAGGTAGGATATGCATACTATTAGTAGATTTGGATAGAAAACACTCTGAAGTTTCTAAAACTGTTTGAATGATGTCTGTGAGTATAACAGAACTCGTACTGTATCTACATACTGTATCTACTAAATCCTGAGAAAAAATTCAAACAGGAGGTGGGAAATCTGAGAATTGTAGTTTTTCTTTTGAATTCCTATCAAAACTACAGTGTCTAAGGGGTCATGTTGCACTTCCTAAGGCTTCCATTGGCTGTCAACAGTCTTTAGAAACTGGTTTAAATTTACATTTACATTTTAGTCATTTAGCAGACGCTCTTATCCAGAGCGACTTACAGTAGTGAATACATACATTTGTTTTGTACTGGCCCCCCGTGGGAATCGAACCCACAACCCTGGCGTTGCACACACCATGCTGGCATTGCAAACACCATGCTCTACCAACTGAGCCACGGGGAAGGCCAGTATGTATAACACACCATGCTGGCATTGCAAACACCATGCTCTACCAACTGAGCCACGGGGAAGGCCAGTATGTATAACACACCATGCTGGCATTGCAAACACCATGCTCTACCAACTGAGCCACAGGGAAGGCCAGTATGTATAACACACCATGCTGGCATTGCAAACACCATGCTCTACCAACTGAGCCACAGGGGGGCCTGCAGGGGGGTTTCATCCTTCTCCTGTTACTAGACAGAAAACAGGAGCTCAGTCAATGAGTGGCCTGTCTGAGGACATGGGACTTGGTGATGCGCGCCTTTCCTTCTTTTCCTTCTGGAATGAATACGCTATTGTCCGGTTGGAAAATTATCGCATTTTTACATTAAAAATACCCCAAAGATTGATTGTAAACATCGTTTGACATGTTTCTACAAACTGTAATGGAACTTTTGAGCTTTTCGTCTATTTATTTGCGCCCCCGTCTCGTGCCTTTGGAATAGTGTTCTGGACGCGCCAACAAAACGGAGGTATTTGGACATAAATTATGGACTTTATCGAACAAATGAACATTTGTTGTGGAAGTGGGAATCCTTCAAGTGCATTCTGCCGAAGATCAGCAAAGGTAAGGAAAGATTTATAACACTATTTTGGAGTTTTGCAGACGCCATGACTTGGCGGGTAACTGTATAGCTTGCTTTGATGGCTGAGCTCTGTACTCAGAATATTGAACAATGTGCTTTCCCCGTAAAGTTGTTTTGAAATCTGACACAGCGGTTGCATTAAAAGTAGTATATCTATAATTCTTTAAATAATTGTTATGTAATTTGTCAACGTTTATGACGAGTATTTCTGTAATATGTGTGCACATTGTGTGTGAACATTTTCTGAACATCACGGGCCAATGTAAAATGCTGTTTTTGGATATAAATATGAACTTGATCGAACAAAACATACATGTATTTTGTAACATGATGTACTATGAGTGTCATCTGATGAAGATCGTCAAAGGTTAGTGCTTAATTTTAGCTGTATTTCGGGTTTTTGTGACGCATCTCCTTGCTAGGAAAATGGCTGTGTGGCTTTTCTTGTTTTGGTGGTGTCCTATCATAATGTAATGTATTGCTTTCGCTGTAAAGCCTTTTTGAAATCGAACAATGTGGTTGCATTAACGAGAAGTGTATCTTTAAAATGGTGTAAAATAGTTGTATGTTTTAAAAAATTGAAATTATTAGAATTTAGTTGTTTTAAAATTTCATGCCATGCTATTTTGTCAAACAATCCCGTTAACGGGATCCTATCTCGAAGCAAGAGGTTAACACAGTCTCCAAAGAAGGGCCAGATGTATACAGAATGGTGTCGTCTGCGGAGAGGTGAATCAAGGAATCACCCGCAGCAAGAGCGACATCGCTGATATATGCAGAGAAAAGAGTCGGCCCGAGATTTGAATCCTGTGGTACCCCCATAGAGACTGCCAGAGGTTCGGACAACAGGCCAGGTCAATGAAGACGGCTGCACAGTACTGTCTTTTAACGATCGCGGTTATGATATCGTTTAGTACCTTGAGCGTGGATGAGGTGCAACAATGATCAGTTCGGAAACCGGATTGCACAGCGGAGAAGGTACGGTGGGATTCGAAATAATCAGTGATCTGTTTATTAACTTGGCTTTCGAAGACTTTAGAAAGGCAGGACAGGATGGATATAGGTCTGTAACAGTTTGGGTCTAGAGTGTCACCCCCTTTGAAGAGGGGGTTGACCACGGAAGCTTTCTGATTTTTAGGAATCTCGAACTATACGAAAGAAAGGTTGAACAGTCTAGTAATAGGGGTTGCAACAATGGCGGCAGATAATTTTAGAAAGAGGATCCAGCTTGTCTAGCCCAGCTGATTTGTACGGGTCCAGGTTTTACAGCTCTTTCAGAACATCACCTATCTGGATTTTGATGAAGGAGAAGCTGGGGAGGCTTGGGCAAGTAGCTTCGGGGGGTGCGGAGCTGTTGACCGGGGTTGGGGTAGCCAGGAGGAAAGCATCTCCAGCCGTAGAGAAAAGCTTATTGAAATTCTCCATTATTGTGGATTTATCGGTGGTGACAGTGTTTCCTAGCCTCAGTGCAGATTGGCAGCTGGGAGGAGGTGCTCTTAGTCTCCATGGACTTTACAGTGTCCCAAATTTTTTTGGAGTTAGAGCTACGGGATGCACATTTCTGTTTGAAAAAGCCTTTGCTTTCCTAACTGAGTGTGTGTATTGGTTCCGGACTTCTCTGAAAAGTTGCATATCGCGGAGACTATTCGATGCTAGTGCAGTACGCCAGAGGATGTTTTTGTAATGGTCGAGGGCAGTCAGGTCTGGAGTGAACCAAGGGCTATATCTGTTCTTAGTTATACATTTTTTAAAGGGGCATGCTAATTTAAGAAAATCCTTATTTAGGAAATTTCTTTTAAAGAACAACCAGGCATCCTATACTGATGGGATGAGGTCAATGTCCTTCCAGGATACCCGGGCAAGGTCGATTAGAAAGGCCTGCTCGCAGGAGTGTTTAACAGTGATGAGGGGTGGTCGTTTGACCACGAACACATAACAGATGCAGGCAATGAGGCAGTGATCGCTGAGATCCTGATTGAAAACAGCAGAGGTGTATTTGGAGGGCAAGTTGGTCAGGATAATATCTATGAGGGTGCCCATCTAGCTTGGATTGTAGGACGGCCGGGGTGTTAAGCATATCCCAGTTTAGGTCACCTAACAGAACAAACTCTGAAGATAGATGGGGGGCAATCGATTCACATATGGTGTCCAGGGCACAGCTGGGAGCTGAGGTGGGTCTATAACAGCTGGCAACAGTGAGAGACTTGTTTCTGGAGAGATTCATTTTTAAAATTAGAAGCTCGAACTGTTTGGGCATAGACCTGGAAAGTATGACAGAACTTTGCAAGCCATCTCTGCAGTAGATTGCAACTCCTCCCCCTTTGGCAGTTCTATCTTGACGGAAAATGTTGTAGTTGGGGATGGAAATTTCAGAATTTTGGTGGCCTTCCAAAGGCAGGATTCAGACACGGCAAGGACATCAAGGTTGGCGGAGTGTGCTAAAGCAGTGAGTCAAACAAACTTAGGGAGGAGGCTTCTGATGTTAACATGCATGAAACCAAGGCTTTTACGGTTACAGAAGTCAACAAATGAGAGCGCCTGGGGACACACAGGGCCTGGGTTAACCTCTACATCACCCGAGGAACAGAGGAGTAGGATGAGGGTACGGCTAAAGGCTATCAGAACTGCTCATCTAGTGCGTTGTGAACAGAAAATAAAAGGAGCAGAATGCTGGGTAGTATAGATTCAAGGCCTAATGTACAGACAGGGGTATGGTAGGGTGCGGGTACAGTGGAGGTAAACCTAGGCGTTGAGTGACGATAAGAGAGGTTGCATCTCTGGAGGCACCAGTTATGCTAGGTGAGGTCACCGCATGTGTGGGAGGTGGGACAAAAGAGTTCTCTGAGGCATGTTCAGTGGGACTAGGGGCTCCGCAGTAAAATAAAACAATGATAACTACCCTAAACAACAGTATACAAGGCATATTGACATTAGAGAGACATAAAGCGAGGCAAAAAGCAATCACAGGTGTTGATTGGGAGAGCTAGCTAAGACAACAACGGGTAAGACAACAACAACAGGTAAAGTGGTGATGAATGGGCAGAGGGTCAGTTAACTACACACAGGGCCTGAGTTCGAGGCTGGGGCCAACAGATAAACAAAACAGAGTACCGTGATTAATGAACAGTCCAGCAGGCATCAGCTATGTAGCCAAGTGATCATAGGGTCCAGTGAACAGGAATATATGAACCAGGGAAGCCGTTAGGTAGTCATTACTACGCTAGCCGGGAGATGCGCCTGGCTCGAGGCTAACTGGTGCTAGCTTCGGGACAAGGGCATCACCGACATCTGGCAAAGGCCAGTTGAAGGCACATCAGACGGAAATGCGTCGACAGACCAGTCGTGATGGATCGTTGGGGCTCCGTGTCGACAAAGGGTCCAGGCCAATTGGCAAAAGAGGTATTGTAGCTGGAGTAATTTTGTTTGCTAGCCGGGAGATACACCCGGCTCGAGGCTAACTGGTGCTAGCTTCGGGACAAGGGCGTTAGCCACTATAGCCACTCCGGTGCAAAGGTCCAGAGCTTACGGCAGGAATCCGGTGATGTAGTGGCTTCTAGTCGTCTTAGTGAAGAGTCCGGGAGGCATCAGCTGTGTAGCTGAGTGATCCTAGGGTCCACTGAGCAGGCCGGGAGATGGGCCTGGCTCAAGGCTAGCTTGAGGCTAGGTCACTCGGTAGCAGCTAGCTAGCTGCGATTATCCGGTGTAATGGTCCAGAGCTTACGGCAGGAATACGGTGATGTAGTGGAGAAAAACAGTTCGATATGCTCAGGGTTGATATCGCGCTGTGCAGACTGGCAGGTATTATCCAGGCTAAAAGCGGCTGGTATCTGAGCTAAAAAGGTAAAGACATCTAGCAGTGGTTAACAATGACTAAATAGCTGCCAGCTAATTAGCTGGTTAGCTGCTGATGGAGGTTCTAGCTATAAGGCCTAAAAAATAGCAGATCCGTATTATAATGGGTGAGGCGGGTTGCCGGAAGGTGTATTTAATTTAAAAATGGAAAAAAAAGATTGAAATATATTGCAATATATTTTAAAAAAGACGAAAAAAACATAACATTTACAACACGCCATTGGATTACAAGATGAATCTCAGTTAAAAACCATTGGATTTAGCAAACTCTGAAATTATTCAGTATTTCTGTGCCCACGAAAACTGTTTTCCCAGCATAACATAAGGAGCCACTAAATGATACGTAATTCGAGTGCATTTCAGAATTAAAAAAAAACTGTCCGACAGCAAGATCCAGTATTTAAGTTGAAGTTCATCATATGACAAGCGTAACGTTATGACTATAACTACTGTTCCCTTTCATTCGGTCAACTTCGGTACAACATACTATAGACAATCAATTCCCATGCCGACCCAAACGGACACTAAATGAAACGGCCCCTGGCAGACCACCCAGATCCGACCTCGCAATTTATTAATTGTCTTTGCTTGAAACACTCCTGTCAATGTTGAGTAAGGATGCACACCTAATTACCCATATAGAAGTAGGACTAGTCTACCTGGTTACCCATATAGAAGTAGGACTAGTCTACCTGGTTACCCATATAGAAGTAGGACTAGTCTACCTGGTTACCCATATAGAAGTAGGACTAGTCTACCTGGTTACACATATAGAAGTAGGACTAGTCTACCTGGTTACACATATAGAAGTAGGACTAGTCTACCTGGTTACCCATATAGAAGTAGGACTAGTCTACCTGGTTACACATATAGAAGTAGGACTAGTCTACCTGGTTACACATATAGAAGTAGGACTAGTCTACCTGGTTACACATATAGAAGTAGGACTAGTCTACCTGGTTACCCATATAGAAGTAGGACTAGTCTACCTGGTTACACATATAGAAGTAGGACTAGTCTACCTGGTTACCCATATAGAAGTAGGACTAGTCTACCTGGTTACCCATATAGAAGTAGGACTAGTCTACCTGGTTACACATATAGAAGTAGGACTAGTCTACCTGGTTACACATATAGAAGTAGGACTAGTCTACCTGGTTACCCATATAGAAGTAGGACTAGTCTACCTGGTTACACATATAGAAGTAGGACTAGTCTACCTGGTTACACATATAGAAGTAGGACTAGTCTACCTGGTTACCCATATAGAAGTAGGACTAGTCTACCTGGTTACACATATAGAAGTAGGACTAGTCTACCTGGTTACACATATAGAAGTAGGACTAGTCTACCTGGTTACCCATATAGAAGTAGGACTAGTCTACCTGATTACACATATAGAAGTAGGACTAGTCTACCTGGTTACACATATAGAAGTAGGACTAGTCTACCTGGTTACACATATAGAAGTAGGACTAGTCTACCTGGTTACACATATAGAAGTAGGACTAGTCTACCTGGTTACACATATAGAAGTAGGACTAGTCTACCTGGTTACACATATAGAAGTAGGACTAGTCTACCTGGTTACACATATAGAAGTAGGACTAGTCTACCTGGTTACACATATAGAAGTAGGACTAGTCTACCTGGTTACCCATATAGAAGTAGGACTAGTCTACCTGGTTACCCATATAGAAGTAGGACTAGTCTACCTGGTTACCCATATAGAAGTAGGACTAGTCTACCTGGTTACCCATATAGAAGTAGGACTAGTCTACCTGGTTACACATATAGAAGTAGGACTAGTCTACCTGGTTACACATATAGAAGTAGGACTAGTCTACCTGGTTACACATATAGAAGTAGGACTAGTCTACCTGGTTACCCATATAGAAGTAGGACTAGTCTACCTGGTTACCCATATAGAAGTAGGACTAGTCTACCTGGTTACCCATATAGAAGTAGGACTAGTCTACCTGGTTACACATATAGAAGTAGGACTAGTCTACCTGGTTACACATATAGAAGTAGGACTAGTCTACCTGGTTACCCATATAGAAGTAGGACTAGTCTACCTGGTTACCCATATAGAAGTAGGACTAGTCTACCTGGTTACCCATATAGAAGTAGGACTAGTCTACCTGGTTACCCATATAGAAGTAGGACTAGTCTACCTGGTTACCCATATAGAAGTAGGACTAGTCTACCTGGTTACACATATAGAAGTAGGACTAGTCTACCTGGTTACCCATATAGAAGTAGGACTAGTCTACCTGGTTACACATATAGAAGTAGGACTAGTCTACCTGGTTACACATATAGAAGTAGGACTAGTCTACCTGGTTACACATATAGAAGTAGGACTAGTCTACCTGGTTACACATATAGAAGTAGGACTAGTCTACCTGGTTACACATATAGAAGTAGGACTAGTCTACCTGGTTACACATATAGAAGTAGGACTAGTCTACCTGGTTACACATATAGAAGTAGGACTAGTCTACCTGGTTACACATATAGAAGTAGGACTAGTCTACCTGGTTACACATATAGAAGTAGGACTAGTCTACCTGGTTACCCATATAGAAGTAGGACTAGTCTACCTGGTTACCCATATAGAAGTAGGACTAGTCTACCTGGTTACACATATAGAAGTAGGACTAGTCTACCTGGTTACACATATAGAAGTAGGACTAGTCTACCTGGTTACACATATAGAAGTAGGACTAGTCTACCTGGTTACACATATAGAAGTAGGACTAGTCTACCTGGTTACACATATAGAAGTAGGACTAGTCTACCTGGCCTGTGTGCAAATGTAGGCCTATAAATGTGACCATTTGGGGATGTCTGATAGTATTTCTGATTGTCTTAATGCACCACCACTAATGAGTTGTGGAGCTTCTCAAAGCAAATTTTTCTTCACCTCAAACAGCAAGTAAACGACAATAGTTCCTCAAAGTATTTTCATAAAATATTTCCACTCGGCATGAAAGGGAAAAATGTAATGCTCTGATCCAGTGGAAATGTCATAAAATACCTGATTACTTCTTATCCTTCGGGGGAAACTTCGCGGGAAACCCAGAATATTTTATACAATGTTGCAAGCTTGCTATCACAAGTTTCAGAGGACCCAGTTGATAGTTGATACAATGTTTCCAGTTTGTTGTAGACAGGCCATGTGCAGCCAATGTGATTTCTAGGATATTTATTTTTATCAGGATATTTTCTACCTGCAGGCTGCAATGTTTATATTTGTTGGCTTTATGTAGGCTATTTTTACATAGTTGGCAATAATAGTTACTTGTAGATTTGTATAACTTTCATTTAGATAGAATATAGGTTAATCACAGACAATGATTTTGAGATACTATTTTAGAAAAAAAAAAATCCCTCCCTCTAGTCAGGTTATAGTGATGACTGGCTCCCTCCCTCTAGTCAGGTTATATTGATGACTGGCTCCCTCCCTCTAGTCAGGTTATAGTGATGACTGGCTCCCTCCCTCTAGTCAGGTTATAGTGATGACTGGCTCCCTCCCTCTAGTCAGGTTATAGTGATGACTGGCTCCCTCCCTCTAGTCAGGTTATAGTGATGACTGGCTCCCTCTAGTCAGGTTATAGTGATGACTGGCTCCCTCCCTCTAGTCAGGTTATAGTGATGACTGGCTCCCTCTAGTCAGGTTATAGTGATGACTGGCTCCCTCCCTCTAGTCAGGTTATAGTGACGACTGGCTCCCTCCCTCTAGTCAGGTTATAGTGATGACTGGCTCCCTCTAGTCAGGTTATAGTGATGACTGGCTCCCTCTAGTCAGGTTATAGTGGTGACTGGCTCCCTCCCTCTAGTCAGGTTATAGTGATGACTGGCTCCCTCCCTCTAGTCAGGTTATAGTGATGACTGGCTCCCTCTAGTCAGGTTATAGTGATGACTGGCTCCCTCCCTCTAGTCAGGTTATAGTGATGACTGGCTCCCTCCCTCTAGTCAGGTTATAGTGATGACTGGCTCCCTCCCTCCAGTCAGGTTATAGTGATGACTGGCTCCCTCCCTCTAGTCAGGTTATAGTGATGACTGGCTCCCTCCCTCTAGTCAGGTTATAGTGATGACTGGCTCCCTCTAGTCAGGTTATAGTGATGACTGGCTCCCTCCCTCTAGTCAGGTTATAGTGATGACTGGCTCCCTCCCTCTAGTCAGGTTATAGTGATGACTGGCTCCCTCTAGTCAGGTTATAGTGATGACTGGCTCCCTCCCTCTAGTCAGGTTATAGTGATGACTGGCTCCCTCCCTCTAGTCAGGTTATAGTGATGACTGGCTCCCTCCCTCTAGTCAGGTTATAGTGATGACTGGCTCCCTCCCTCTAGTCAGGTTATAGTGATGACTGGCTCCCTCTAGTCAGGTTATAGTGATGACTGGCTCCCTCCAGTCAGGTTATAGTGATGACTGGCTCCCTCTAGTCAGGTTATAGTGATGACTGGCTCCCTCCCTCTAGTCAGGTTATAGTGATGACTGGCTCCCTCTAGTCAGGTTATAGTGATGACTGGCTCCCTCCCTCTAGTCAGGTTATAGTGATGACTGGCTCCCTCCCTCTAGTCAGGTTATAGTGATGACTGGCTCCCTCCCTCTAGTCAGGTTATAGTGATGACTGGCTCCCTCCCTCTAGTCAGGTTATAGTGATGACTGGCTCCCTCCCTCTAGTCAGGTTATAGTGATGACTGGCTCCCTCCCTCTAGTCAGGTTATAGTGATGACTGGCTCCCTCCCTCTAGTCAGGTTATAGTGATGACTGGCTCCCTCCCTCTAGTCAGGTTATAGTGATGACTGGCTCCCTCCCTCTAGTCAGGTTATATTGATGACTGGCTCCCTCTAGTCAGGTTATAGTGATGACTGGCTCCCTCCCTCTAGTCAGGTTATATTGATGACTTGCTCCCTCTAGTCAGGTTATAGTGATGACTGGCTCCCTCCCTCTAGTCAGGTTATAGTGATGACTGGCTCCCTCCCTCTAGTCAGGTTATAGTGATGACTGGCTCCCTCTAGTCAGGTTATATTGATGACTGGCTCCCTCCCTCTAGTCAGGTTATAGTGATGACTGGCTCCCTCTAGTCAGGTTATAGTGATGACTGGCTCCCTCTAGTCAGGTTATAGTGATGACTGGCTCCCTCCCTCTAGTCAGGTTATAGTGATGACTGGCTCCCTCCCTCTAGTCAGGTTATAGTGATGACTGGCTCCCTCCCTCTAGTCAGGTTATAGTGATGACTGGCTCCCTCCCTCTAGTCAGGTTATATTGATGACTGGCTCCCTCCCTCTAGTCAGGTTATAGTGATGACTGGCTCCCTCTAGTCAGGTTATAGTGACGACTGGCTCCCTCCCTCTAGTCAGGTTATAGTGATGACTGGCTCCCTCCCTCTAGTCAGGTTATAGTGATGACTGGCTCCCTCCCTCTAGTCAGGTTATAGTGATGACTGGCTCCCTCCCTCTAGTCAGGTTATATTGATGACTGGCTCCCTCCCTCTAGTCAGGTTATAGTGTATGACTGGCTCCCTCTAGTCAGGTTATATTGATGACTGGCTCCCTCTAGTCAGGTTATAGTGATGACTGGCTCCCTCCCTCTAGTCAGGTTATAGTGATGACTGGCTCCCTCCCTCTAGTCAGGTTATATTGATGACTGGCTCCCTCTAGTCAGGTTATAGTGATGACTGGCTCCCTCCCTCTAGTCAGGTTATAGTGATGACTGGCTCCCTCCCTCTAGTCAGGTTATAGTGATGACTGGCTCCCTCTAGTCAGGTTATAGTGATGACTGGCTCCCTCCCTCTAGTCAGGTTATAGTGATGACTGGCTCCCTCTAGTCAGGTTATAGTGATGACTGGCTCCCTCCCTCTAGTCAGGTTATAGTGATGACTGGCTCCCTCCCTCTAGTCAGGTTATAGTGATGACTGGCTCCCTCCCTCTAGTCAGGTTATAGTGATGACTGGCTCCCTCCCTCTAGTCAGGTTATAGTGATGACTGGCTCCCTCCCTCTAGTCAGGTTATAGTGATGACTGGCTCCCTCCCTCTAGTCAGGTTATAGTGATGACTGGCTCCCTCTAGTCAGGTTATAGTGATGACTGGCTCCCTCCCTCTAGTCAGGTTATAGTGATGACTGGCTCCCTCCCTCTAGTCAGGTTATAGTGATGACTGGCTCCCCTCTAGTCAGGTTATAGTGATGACTGGCTCCCTCCCTCTAGTCAGGTTATAGTGATGACTGGCTCCCTCCCTCTAGTCAGGTTATAGTGATGACTGGCTCCCTCCCTCTAGTCAGGTTATAGTGATGACTGGCTCCCTCCCTCTAGTCAGGTTATAGTGATGACTGGCTCCCTCCCTCTAGTCAGGTTATAGTGATGACTGGCTCCCTCCCTCTAGTCAGGTTATAGTGATGACTGGCTCCCTCTAGTCAGGTTATAGTGATGACTGGCTCCCTCCCTCTAGTCAGGTTATAGTGATGACTGGCTCCCTCCCTCTAGTCAGGTTATAGTGATGACTGGCTCCCTCCCTCTAGTCAGGTTATAGTGATGACTGGCTCCCTCCCTCTAGTCAGGTTATAGTGATGACTGGCTCCCTCCCTCTAGTCAGGTTATAGTGATGACTGGCTCCCTCCCTCTAGTCAGGTTATAGTGATGACTGGCTCCCTCTAGTCAGGTTATAGTGATGACTGGCTCCCTCCCTCTAGTCAGGTTATAGTGATGACTGGCTCCCTCCCTCTAGTCAGGTTATAGTGATGACTGGCTCCCCCTCTAGTCAGGTTATAGTGATGACTGGCTCCCTCCTAGTCAGGTTATAGTGATGACTGGCTCCCTCCTAGTCAGGTTATAGTGATGACTGGCTCCCTCTCAGTCAGGTTATAGTGATGACTGGCTCCCTCTAGTCAGGTTATAGTGATGACTGGCTCCCTCTAGTCAGGTTATAGTGATGACTGGCTCCCTCTAGTCAGGTTATAGTGATGACTGGCTCCCTCTAGTCAGGTTATAGTGATGACTGGCTCCCTCCCTCTAGTCAGGTTATAGTGATGACTGGCTCCCTCCCTCTAGTCAGGTTATAGTGATGACTGGCTCCCTCCCTCTAGTCAGGTTATAGTGATGACTGGCTCCCTCCCTCTAGTCAGGTTATAGTGATGACTGGCTCCCCCTCTAGTCAGGTTATAGTGATGACTGGCTCCCTCCCTCTAGTCAGGTTATAGTGATGACTGGCTCCCTCCCTCTAGTCAGGTTATAGTGATGACTGGCTCCCTCCCTCTAGTCAGGTTATAGTGATGACTGGCTCCCTCCCTCTAGTCAGGTTATAGTGATGACTGGCTCCCTCCCTCTAGTCAGGTTATAGTGATGACTGGCTCCCTCCCTCTAGTCAGGTTATAGTGATGACTGGCTCCCTCCCTCTAGTCAGGTTATAGTGATGACTGGCTCCCTCCCTCTAGTCAGGTTATAGTGATGACTGGCTCCCTCCCTCTAGTCAGGTTATAGTGATGACTGGCTCCCTCTAGTCAGGTTATAGTGATGACTGGCTCCCTCTAGTCAGGTTATAGTGATGACTGGCTCCCTCCCTCTAGTCAGGTTATAGTGATGACTGGCTCCCTCCCTCTAGTCAGGTTATAGTGATGACTGGCTCCCTCTAGTCAGGTTATAGTGATGACTGGCTCCCTCCCTCTAGTCAGGTTATAGTGATGACTGGCTCCCTCCCTCTAGTCAGGTTATAGTGATGACTGGCTCCCTCCCTCTAGTCAGGTTATAGTGATGACTGGCTCCCCTCTAGTCAGGTTATAGTGATGACTGGCTCCCCCTCTAGTCAGGTTATAGTGATGACTGGCTCCCTCCCTCTAGTCAGGTTATAGTGATGACTGGCTCCCTCCCTCTAGTCAGGTTATAGTGATGACTGGCTCCCCTCTAGTCAGGTTATAGTGATGACTGGCTCCCTCCCTCTAGTCAGGTTATAGTGATGACTGGCTCCCTCCCTCTAGTCAGGTTATAGTGATGACTGGCTCCCTCCCTCTAGTCAGGTTATAGTGATGACTGGCTCCCCTCTAGTCAGGTTATAGTGATGACTGGCTCCCTCCCTCTAGTCAGGTTATAGTGATGACTGGCTCCCTCTCTAGTCAGGTTATAGTGATGACTGGCTCCCTCCCTCTAGTCAGGTTATAGTGATGACTGGCTCCCTCCCTCTAGTCAGGTTATAGTGATGACTGGCTCCCTCCCTCTAGTCAGGTTATAGTGATGACTGGCTCCCTCTAGTCAGGTTATAGTGATGACTGGCTCCCTCCCTCTAGTCAGGTTATAGTGATGACTGGCTCCCTCCTAGTCAGGTTATAGTGATGACTGGCTCCCTCCTAGTCAGGTTATAGTGATGACTGGCTCCCTCTAGTCAGGTTATAGTGATGACTGGCTCCCTCCCTCTAGTCAGGTTATAGTGATGACTGGCTCCCTCTAGTCAGGTTATAGTGATGACTGGCTCCCTCCCTCTAGTCAGGTTATAGTGATGACTGGCTCCCTCCCTCTAGTCAGGTTATAGTGATGACTGGCTCCCTCCCTCTAGTCAGGTTATAGTGATGACTGGCTCCCTCCCTCTAGTCAGGTTATAGTGATGACTGGCTCCCTCCCTCTAGTCAGGTTATAGTGATGACTGGCTCCCTCTAGTCAGGTTATAGTGATGACTGGCTCCCTCCCTCTAGTCAGGTTATAGTGATGACTGGCTCCCTCCCTCTAGTCAGGTTATAGTGATGACTGGCTCCCTCCCTCTAGTCAGGTTATAGTGATGACTGGCTCCCTCCCTCTAGTCAGGTTATAGTGATGACTGGCTCCCTCCCTCTAGTCAGGTTATAGTGATGACTGGCTCCCTCCCTCTAGTCAGGTTATAGTGATGACTGGCTCCCTCCCTCTAGTCAGGTTATAGTGATGACTGGCTCCCTCCCTCTAGTCAGGTTATAGTGATGACTGGCTCCCTCCCTCTAGTCAGGTTATAGTGATGACTGGCTCCCTCCCTCTAGTCAGGTTATAGTGATGACTGGCTCCCTCCCTCTAGTCAGGTTATAGTGATGACTGGCTCCCTCCCTCTAGTCAGGTTATAGTGATGACTGGCTCCCTCCCTCTAGTCAGGTTATAGTGATGACTGGCTCCCCCTCTAGTCAGGTTATAGTGATGACTGGCTCCCTCCCTCTAGTCAGGTTATAGTGATGACTGGCTCCCTCCCTCTAGTCAGGTTATAGTGATGACTGGCTCCCTCCCTCTAGTCAGGTTATAGTGATGACTGGCTCCCTCCTAGTCAGGTTATAGTGATGACTGGCTCCCTCCCTCTAGTCAGGTTATAGTGATGACTGGCTCCCTCCCTCTAGTCAGGTTATAGTGATGACTGGCTCCCTCCCTCTAGTCAGGTTATAGTGATGACTGGCTCCCTCCCTCTAGTCAGGTTATAGTGATGACTGGCTCCCTCCCTCTAGTCAGGTTATAGTGATGACTGGCTCCCTCCCTCTAGTCAGGTTATAGTGATGACTGGCTCCCTCCCTCTAGTCAGGTTATAGTGATGACTGGCTCCCTCCCTCTAGTCAGGTTATAGTGATGACTGGCTCCCTCCCTCTAGTCAGGTTATAGTGATGACTGGCTCCCTCCCTCTAGTCAGGTTATAGTGATGACTGGCTCCCCCTCTAGTCAGGTTATAGTGATGACTGGCTCCCTCCCTCTAGTCAGGTTATAGTGATGACTGGCTCCCTCCCTCTAGTCAGGTTATAGTGATGACTGGCTCCCTCTAGTCAGGTTATAGTGATGACTGGCTCCCTCTAGTCAGGTTATAGTGATGACTGGCTCCCTCCCTCTAGTCAGGTTATAGTGATGACTGGCTCCCTCCCTCTAGTCAGGTTATAGTGATGACTGGCTCCCTCCCTCTAGTCAGGTTATAGTGATGACTGGCTCCCTCCCTCTAGTCAGGTTATAGTGATGACTGGCTCCCTCCCTCTAGTCAGGTTATAGTGATGACTGGCTCCCTCCCTCTAGTCAGGTTATAGTGATGACTGGCTCCCTCCCTCTAGTCAGGTTATAGTGATGACTGGCTCCCTCCTCTAGTCAGGTTATAGTGATGACTGGCTCCCTCCCTCTAGTCAGGTTATAGTGATGACTGGCTCCCTCCCTCTAGTCAGGTTATAGTGATGACTGGCTCCCTCCCTCTAGTCAGGTTATAGTGATGACTGGCCCTCCCTCTAGTCAGGTTATAGTGATGACTGGCTCCCTCCCTCTAGTCAGGTTATAGTGATGACTGGCTCCCTCCCTCTAGTCAGGTTATAGTGATGACTGGCTCCCTCCCTCTAGTCAGGTTATAGTGATGACTGGCTCCCTCCCTCTAGTCAGGTTATAGTGATGACTGGCTCCCTCCCTCTAGTCAGGTTATAGTGATGACTGGCTCCCTCCCTCTAGTCAGGTTATAGTGATGACTGGCTCCCTCCCTCTAGTCAGGTTATAGTGATGACTGGCTCCCTCCCTCTAGTCAGGTTATAGTGATGACTGGCTCCCTCCCTCTAGTCAGGTTATAGTGATGACTGGCTCCCTCCTCTAGTCAGGTTATAGTGATGACTGGCTCCCTCCCTCTAGTCAGGTTATAGTGATGACTGGCTCCCTCTAGTCAGGTTATAGTGATGACTGGCTCCCTCCCTCTAGTCAGGTTATAGTGATGACTGGCTCCCTCCCTCTAGTCAGGTTATAGTGATGACTGGCTCCCTCCCTCTAGTCAGGTTATAGTGATGACTGGCTCCCTCCCTCTAGTCAGGTTATAGTGATGACTGGCTCCCTCCCTCTAGTCAGGTTATAGTGATGACTGGCTCCCTCCCTCTAGTCAGGTTATAGTGATGACTGGCTCCCTCTAGTCAGGTTATAGTGATGACTGGCTCCCTCCCTCTAGTCAGGTTATAGTGATGACTGGCTCCCTCCCTCTAGTCAGGTTATAGTGACGACTGGCTCCCTCTAGTCAGGTTATAGTGATGACTGGCTCCCTCCCTCTAGTCAGGTTATAGTGATGACTGGCTCCCTCCCTCTAGTCAGGTTATAGTGATGACTGGCTCCCTCCCTCTAGTCAGGTTATAGTGATGACTGGCTCCCTCCCTCTAGTCAGGTTATAGTGATGACTGGCTCCCTCCCTCTAGTCAGGTTATAGTGATGACTGGCTCCCTCCCTCTAGTCAGGTTATAGTGATGACTGGCTCCCTCCCTCTAGTCAGGTTATAGTGATGACTGGCTCCCTCCCTCTAGTCAGGTTATAGTGATGACTGGCTCCCTCCCTCTAGTCAGGTTATAGTGATGACTGGCTCCCTCCCTCTAGTCAGGTTATAGTGATGACTGGCTCCCTCCCTCTAGTCAGGTTATAGTGATGACTGGCTCCCTCCCTCTAGTCAGGTTATAGTGATGACTGGCTCCCTCCCTCTAGTCAGGTTATAGTGATGACTGGCTCCCTCCCTCTAGTCAGGTTATAGTGATGACTGGCTCCCTCCCTCTAGTCAGGTTATAGTGATGACTGGCTCCCTCCCTCTAGTCAGGTTATAGTGATGACTGGCTCCCTCCCTCTAGTCAGGTTATAGTGATGACTGGCTCCCTCCCTCTAGTCAGGTTATAGTGATGACTGGCTCCCTCCCTCTAGTCAGGTTATAGTGATGACTGGCTCCCTCCCTCTAGTCAGGTTATAGTGATGACTGGCTCCCTCCCTCTAGTCAGGTTATAGTGATGACTGGCTCCCTCCCTCTAGTCAGGTTATAGTGATGACTGGCTCCCTCCCTCTAGTCAGGTTATAGTGATGACTGGCTCCCTCCCTCTAGTCAGGTTATAGTGATGACTGGCTCCCTCCCTCTAGTCAGGTTATAGTGATGACTGGCTCCCTCCCTCTAGTCAGGTTATAGTGATGACTGGCTCCCTCCCTCTAGTCAGGTTATAGTGATGACTGGCTCCCCTCTAGTCAGGTTATAGTGATGACTGGCTCCCTCCCTCTAGTCAGGTTATAGTGATGACTGGCTCCCTCCCTCTAGTCAGGTTATAGTGATGACTGGCTCCCTCCCTCTAGTCAGGTTATAGTGATGACTGGCTCCCTCCCTCTAGTCAGGTTATAGTGATGACTGGCTCCCTCCCTCTAGTCAGGTTATAGTGATGACTGGCTCCCTCCCTCTAGTCAGGTTATAGTGATGACTGGCTCCCTCCCTCTAGTCAGGTTATAGTGATGACTGGCTCCCTCCCTCTAGTCAGGTTATAGTGATGACTGGCTCCCTCCCTCTAGTCAGGTTATAGTGATGACTGGCTCCCTCCCTCTAGTCAGGTTATAGTGATGACTGGCTCCCTCCCTCTAGTCAGGTTATAGTGATGACTGGCTCCCTCTAGTCAGGTTATAGTGATGACTGGCTCCCTCTAGTCAGGTTATAGTGATGACTGGCTCCCCCCTCTAGTCAGGTTATAGTGATGACTGGCTCCCTCCAGTCAGGTTATAGTGATGACTGGCTCCCTCTAGTCAGGTTATAGTGATGACTGGCTCCCTCCCTCTAGTCAGGTTATAGTGATGACTGGCTCCCTCCCTCTAGTCAGGTTATAGTGATGACTGGCTCCCTCCCTCTAGTCAGGTTATAGTGATGACTGGCTCCCTCCCTCTAGTCAGGTTATAGTGATGACTGGCTCCCTCCCTCTAGTCAGGTTATAGTGATGACTGGCTCCCTCCCTCTAGTCAGGTTATAGTGATGACTGGCTCCCTCCCTCTAGTCAGGTTATAGTGATGACTGGCTCCCTCTAGTCAGGTTATAGTGATGACTGGCTCTCTCCCTCTAGTCAGGTTATAGTGATGACTGGCTCCCTCCCTCTAGTCAGGTTATAGTGATGACTGGCTCCCTCTAGTCAGGTTATAGTGATGACTGGCTCCCTCTAGTCAGGTTATAGTGATGACTGGCTCCCTCCCTCTAGTCAGGTTATAGTGATGACTGGCTCCCTCCCTCTAGTCAGGTTATAGTGATGACTGGCTCCCTCCCTCTAGTCAGGTTATAGTGATGACTGGCTCCCTCCAGTCAGGTTATAGTGACGACTGGCTCCCTCTAGTCAGGTTATAGTGATGACTGGCTCCCTCCCTCTAGTCAGGTTATAGTGATGACTGGCTCCCTCCCTCTAGTCAGGTTATAGTGATGACTGGCTCCCTCCCTCTAGTCAGGTTATAGTGATGACTGGCTCCCTCCCTCTAGTCAGGTTATAGTGATGACTGGCTCCCTCCCTCTAGTCAGGTTATAGTGATGACTGGCTCCCTCTAGTCAGGTTATAGTGATGACTGGCTCCCTCCAGTCAGGTTATAGTGACGACTGGCTCCCTCTAGTCAGGTTATAGTGATGACTGGCTCCCTCCCTCTAGTCAGGTTATAGTGATGACTGGCTCCCTCCCTCTAGTCAGGTTATAGTGATGACTGGCTCCCTCCCTCTAGTCAGGTTATAGTGATGACTGGCTCCCTCCAGTCAGGTTATAGTGATGACTGGCTCCCTCTAGTCAGGTTATAGTGATGACTGGCTCCCTCTAGTCAGGTTATAGTGATGACTGGCTCCCTCCCTCTAGTCAGGTTATAGTGATGACTGGCTCCCTCCCTCTAGTCAGGTTATAGTGATGACTGGCTCCCTCCCTCTAGTCAGGTTATAGTGATGACTGGCTCCCTCCTCTAGTCAGGTTATAGTGATGACTGGCTCCCTCTAGTCAGGTTATAGTGATGACTGGCTCCCTCCTAGTCAGGTTATAGTGATGACTGGCTCCCTCTAGTCAGGTTATAGTGATGACTGGCTCCCTCCTAGTCAGGTTATAGTGATGACTGGCTCCCTCCCTCTAGTCAGGTTATAGTGATGACTGGCTCCCTCCCTCTAGTCAGGTTATAGTGATGACTGGCTCCCTCCCTCTAGTCAGGTTATAGTGATGACTGGCTCCCTCCCTCTAGTCAGGTTATAGTGATGACTGGCTCCCTCCTAGTCAGGTTATAGTGATGACTGGCTCCCTCCCTCTAGTCAGGTTATAGTGATGACTGGCTCCCTCTAGTCAGGTTATAGTGATGACTGGCTCCCTCCCTCTAGTCAGGTTATAGTGATGACTGGCTCCCTCCCTCTAGTCAGGTTATAGTGATGACTGGCTCCCTCCCTCTAGTCAGGTTATAGTGATGACTGGCTCCCTCCCTCTAGTCAGGTTATAGTGATGACTGGCTCCCTCTAGTCAGGTTATAGTGATGACTGGCTCCCTCCCTCTAGTCAGGTTATAGTGATGACTGGCTCCCTCCCTCTAGTCAGGTTATAGTGATGACTGGCTCCCTCCCTCTAGTCAGGTTATAGTGATGACTGGCTCCCTCCCTCTAGTCAGGTTATAGTGATGACTGGCTCCCTCCCTCTAGTCAGGTTATAGTGATGACTGGCTCCCTCCCTCTAGTCAGGTTATAGTGATGACTGGCTCCCTCTAGTCAGGTTATAGTGATGACTGGCTCCCTCCCTCTAGTCAGGTTATAGTGATGACTGGCTCCCTCCCTCTAGTCAGGTTATAGTGATGACTGGCTCCCTCCCTCTAGTCAGGTTATAGTGATGACTGGCTCCCTCCCTCTAGTCAGGTTATAGTGATGACTGGCTCCCTCCCTCTAGTCAGGTTATAGTGATGACTGGCTCCCTCCCTCTAGTCAGGTTATAGTGATGACTGGCTCCCTCCCTCTAGTCAGGTTATAGTGATGACTGGCTCCCTCCCTCTAGTCAGGTTATAGTGATGACTGGCTCCCTCTAGTCAGGTTATAGTGATGACTGGCTCCCTCTAGTCAGGTTATAGTGATGACTGGCTCCCTCCCTCTAGTCAGGTTATAGTGATGACTGGCTCCCTCCCTCTAGTCAGGTTATAGTGATGACTGGCTCCCTCTAGTCAGGTTATAGTGATGACTGGCTCCCTCCCTCTAGTCAGGTTATAGTGATGACTGGCTCCCTCCCTCTAGTCAGGTTATAGTGATGACTGGCTCCCTCCCTCTAGTCAGGTTATAGTGATGACTGGCTCCCTCTAGTCAGGTTATAGTGATGACTGGCTCCCCTCTAGTCAGGTTATAGTGATGACTGGCTCCCTCCCTCTAGTCAGGTTATAGTGATGACTGGCTCCCTCCCTCTAGTCAGGTTATAGTGATGACTGGCTCCCTCCCTCTAGTCAGGTTATAGTGATGACTGGCTCCCTCCCTCTAGTCAGGTTATAGTGATGACTGGCTCCCTCTAGTCAGGTTATAGTGATGACTGGCTCCCTCTAGTCAGGTTATAGTGATGACTGGCTCCCTCCCTCTAGTCAGGTTATAGTGATGACTGGCTCCCTCCCTCTAGTCAGGTTATAGTGATGACTGGCTCCCTCTAGTCAGGTTATAGTGATGACTGGCTCCCTCTAGTCAGGTTATAGTGATGACTGGCTCCCTCCCTCTAGTCAGGTTATAGTGATGACTGGCTCCCTCCCTCTAGTCAGGTTATAGTGATGACTGGCTCCCTCCCTCTAGTCAGGTTATAGTGATGACTGGCTCCCTCCCTCTAGTCAGGTTATAGTGATGACTGGCTCCCTCCCTCTAGTCAGGTTATAGTGATGACTGGCTCCCTCCCTCTAGTCAGGTTATAGTGATGACTGGCTCCCTCCCTCTAGTCAGGTTATAGTGATGACTGGCTCCCTCTAGTCAGGTTATAGTGATGACTGGCTCCCTCCCTCTAGTCAGGTTATAGTGATGACTGGCTCCCCCTCTAGTCAGGTTATAGTGATGACTGGCTCCCTCCCTCTAGTCAGGTTATAGTGATGACTGGCTCCCTCCCTCTAGTCAGGTTATAGTGATGACTGGCTCCCTCCCTCTAGTCAGGTTATAGTGATGACTGGCTCCCTCCCTCTAGTCAGGTTATAGTGACGACTGGCTCCCTCCCTCTAGTCAGGTTATAGTGATGACTGGCTCCCTCTAGTCAGGTTATAGTGATGACTGGCTCCCTCCCTCTAGTCAGGTTATAGTGACGACTGGCTCCCTCCCTCTAGTCAGGTTATAGTGATGACTGGCTCCCTCCCTCTAGTCAGGTTATAGTGATGACTGGCTCCCTCCCTCTAGTCAGGTTATAGTGATGACTGGCTCCCTCTAGTCAGGTTATAGTGATGACTGGCTCCCTCCCTCTAGTCAGGTTATAGTGATGACTGGCTCCCTCCCTCTAGTCAGGTTATAGTGATGACTGGCTCCCTCCCTCTAGTCAGGTTATAGTGATGACTGGCTCCCTCCCTCTAGTCAGGTTATAGTGATGACTGGCTCCCTCCCTCTAGTCAGGTTATAGTGATGACTGGCTCCCTCCCTCTAGTCAGGTTATAGTGATGACTGGCTCCCTCCCTCTAGTCAGGTTATAGTGATGACTGGCTCCCTCCCTCTAGTCAGGTTATAGTGGTGACTGGCTCCCTCCCTCTAGTCAGGTTATAGTGATGACTGGCTCCCTCCCTCTAGTCAGGTTATAGTGATGACTGGCTCCCTCCCTCTAGTCAGGTTATAGTGATGACTGGCTCCCTCCCTCTAGTCAGGTTATAGTGATGACTGGCTCCCTCCCTCTAGTCAGGTTATAGTGATGACTGGCTCCCTCCCTCTAGTCAGGTTATAGTGATGACTGGCTCCCTCTAGTCAGGTTATAGTGATGACTGGCTCCCTCCCTCTAGTCAGGTTATAGTGATGACTGGCTCCCTCCCTCTAGTCAGGTTATAGTGATGACTGGCTCCCTCTAGTCAGGTTATAGTGATGACTGGCTCCCTCCCTCTAGTCAGGTTATAGTGATGACTGGCTCCCTCCCTCTAGTCAGGTTATAGTGATGACTGGCTCCCTCCCTCTAGTCAGGTTATAGTGATGACTGGCTCCCTCCCTCTAGTCAGGTTATAGTGATGACTGGCTCCCTCTAGTCAGGTTATAGTGATGACTGGCTCCCTCCCTCTAGTCAGGTTATAGTGATGACTGGCTCCCTCCCTCTAGTCAGGTTATAGTGATGACTGGCTCCCTCCCTCTAGTCAGGTTATAGTGATGACTGGCTCCCCTCTAGTCAGGTTATAGTGATGACTGGCTCCCCTCTAGTCAGGTTATAGTGATGACTGGCTCCCTCCCTCTAGTCAGGTTATAGTGATGACTGGCTCCCTCCCTCTAGTCAGGTTATAGTGATGACTGGCTCCCTCCCTCTAGTCAGGTTATAGTGATGACTGGCTCCCTCCCTCTAGTCAGGTTATAGTGATGACTGGCTCCCTCCCTCAGTCAGGTTATAGTGATGACTGGCTCCCTCCCTCTAGTCAGGTTATAGTGATGACTGGCTCCCTCCCTCTAGTCAGGTTATAGTGATGACTGGCTCCCTCCCTCTAGTCAGGTTATAGTGATGACTGGCTCCCTCCCTCTAGTCAGGTTATATTGATGACTGGCTCCCTCCCTCTAGTCAGGTTATAGTGATGACTGGCTCCCTCCCTCTAGTCAGGTTATAGTGATGACTGGCTCCCTCCCTCTAGTCAGGTTATAGTGATGACTGGCTCCCTCTAGTCAGGTTATAGTGATGACTGGCTCCCTCCCTCTAGTCAGGTTATAGTGATGACTGGCTCCCTCCCTCTAGTCAGGTTATAGTGATGACTGGCTCCCTCTAGTCAGGTTATAGTGATGACTGGCTCCCTCCCTCTAGTCAGGTTATAGTGATGACTGTATCCCTCCCTCTAGTCAGGTTATAGTGATGACTGGCTCCCTCCCTCTAGTCAGGTTATAGTGATGACTGGCTCCCTCTAGTCAGGTTATAGTGATGACTGGCTCCCTCTAGTCAGGTTATAGTGATGACTGGCTCCCTCTAGTCAGGTTATAGTGATGACTGGCTCCCTCCCTCTAGTCAGGTTATAGTGATGACTGGCTCCCTCCCTCTAGTCAGGTTATAGTGATGACTGGCTCCCTCCCTCTAGTCAGGTTATAGTGATGACTGGCTCCCTCCCTCTAGTCAGGTTATAGTGATGACTGGCTCCCTCCCTCTAGTCAGGTTATAGTGATGACTGGCTCCCTCTAGTCAGGTTATAGTGATGACTGGCTCCCTCTAGTCAGGTTATAGTGATGACTGGCTCCCTCTAGTCAGGTTATAGTGATGACTGGCTCCCTCCCTCTAGTCAGGTTATATTGATGACTGGCTCCCTCTAGTCAGGTTATAGTGATGACTGGCTCCCTCCCTCTAGTCAGGTTATAGTGACGACTGGCTCCCTCTAGTCAGGTTATAGTGATGACTGGCTCCCTCTAGTCAGGTTATAGTGATGACTGGCTCCCTCTAGTCAGGTTATAGTGATGACTGGCTCCCTCCCTCTAGTCAGGTTATAGTGATGACTGGCTCCCTCCCTCTAGTCAGGTTATAGTGATGACTGGCTCCCTCCCTCTAGTCAGGTTATAGTGATGACTGGCTCCGTCCCTCTAGTCAGGTTATAGTGATGACTGGCTCCCTCTAGTCAGTTTATAGTGATGACTGGCTCCCTCCCTCTAGTCAGGTTATAGTGATGACTGGCTCCCTCCCTCTAGTCAGGTTATAGTGATGACTGGCTCCCTCCCTCTAGTCAGGTTATAGTGATGACTGGCTCCCTCCCTCTAGTCAGGTTATAGTGATGACTGGCTCCCTCCCTCTAGTCAGGTTATAGTGATGACTGGCTCCCTCTAGTCAGGTTATAGTGATGACTGGCTCCCTCTAGTCAGGTTATAGTGATGACTGGCTCCCTCCCTCTAGTCAGGTTATAGTGATGACTGGCTCCCTCCCTCTAGTCAGGTTATAGTGATGACTGGCTCCCTCCCTCTAGTCAGGTTATAGTGATGACTGGCTCCCTCCCTCTAGTCAGGTTATAGTGATGACTGGCTCCCTCTAGTCAGGTTATAGTGATGACTGGCTCCCTCCTCTAGTCAGGTTATAGTGATGACTGGCTCCCTCCCTCTAGTCAGGTTATAGTGATGACTGGCTCCCTCCCTCTAGTCAGGTTATAGTGATGACTGGCTCCCTCCCTCTAGTCAGGTTATAGTGATGACTGGCTCCTCCCTCTAGTCAGGTTATAGTGATGACTGGCTCCCTCCCTCTAGTCAGGTTATAGTGATGACTGGCTCCCTCCCTCTAGTCAGGTTATAGTGATGACTGGCTCCCTCCCTCTAGTCAGGTTATAGTGATGACTGGCTCCCTCCCTCTAGTCAGGTTATAGTGATGACTGGCTCCCTCCCTCTAGTCAGGTTATAGTGATGACTGGCTCCCTCCCTCTAGTCAGGTTATAGTGATGACTGGCTCCCTCCCTCTAGTCAGGTTATAGTGATGACTGGCTCCCTCCCTCTAGTCAGGTTATAGTGATGACTGGCTCCCTCCCTCTAGTCAGGTTATAGTGATGACTGGCTCCCTCCCTCTAGTCAGGTTATAGTGATGACTGGCTCCCTCCCTCTAGTCAGGTTATAGTGATGACTGGCTCCCTCCCTCTAGTCAGGTTATAGTGATGACTGGCTCCCTCCCTCTAGTCAGGTTATAGTGATGACTGGCTCCCTCCCTCTAGTCAGGTTATAGTGATGACTGGCTCCCTCCCTCTAGTCAGGTTATAGTGATGACTGGCTCCCTCTAGTCAGGTTATAGTGATGACTGGCTCCCCTCTAGTCAGGTTATAGTGATGACTGGCTCCCTCCCTCTAGTCAGGTTATAGTGATGACTGGCTCCCTCCCTCTAGTCAGGTTATAGTGATGACTGGCTCCCTCCCTCTAGTCAGGTTATAGTGATGACTGGCTCCCTCTAGTCAGGTTATAGTGATGACTGGCTCCCTCTAGTCAGGTTATAGTGATGACTGGCTCCCTCCCTCTAGTCAGGTTATAGTGATGACTGGCTCCCTCCCTCTAGTCAGGTTATAGTGATGACTGGCTCCCTCCCTCTAGTCAGGTTATAGTGATGACTGGCTCCTCCCTCTAGTCAGGTTATAGTGATGACTGGCTCCCTCCCTCTAGTCAGGTTATAGTGATGACTGGCTCCCTCCCTCTAGTCAGGTTATAGTGATGACTGGCTCCCTCCCTCTAGTCAGGTTATAGTGATGACTGGCTCCCTCCCTCTAGTCAGGTTATAGTGATGACTGGCTCCCTCCCTCTAGTCAGGTTATAGTGATGACTGGCTCCCTCCCTCTAGTCAGGTTATAGTGATGACTGCGCCCTCCCTCTAGTCAGGTTATAGTGATGACTGGCTCCCTCCCTCTAGTCAGGTTATAGTGATGACTGGCTCCTCCCTCTAGTCAGGTTATAGTGATGACTGGCTCCCTCCCTCTAGTCAGGTTATAGTGATGACTGGCTCCCTCCCTCTAGTCAGGTTATAGTGATGACTGGCTCCCTCCCTCTAGTCAGGTTATAGTGATGACTGGCTCCCTCCCTCTAGTCAGGTTATAGTGATGACTGGCTCCCTCCCTCTAGTCAGGTTATAGTGATGACTGGCTCCCTCCCTCTAGTCAGGTTATAGTGATGACTGGCTCCCTCCCTCTAGTCAGGTTATAGTGATGACTGGCTCCCTCCCTCTAGTCAGGTTATAGTGATGACTGGCTCCCTCCCTCTAGTCAGGTTATAGTGATGACTGGCTCCCTCCCTCTAGTCAGGTTATAGTGATGACTGGCTCCCTCCCTCTAGTCAGGTTATAGTGATGACTGGCTCCCTCCCTCTAGCCAGGTTATAGTGATGACTGGCTCCCTCCCTCTAGTCAGGTTATAGTGATGACTGGCTCCCTCCCTCTAGTCAGGTTATAGTGACGACTGGCTCCCTCTAGTCAGGTTATAGTGATGACTGGCCTCCCTCTAGTCAGGTTATAGTGATGACTGGCTCCCTCTAGTCAGGTTATAGTGACGACTGGCTCCCTCCCTCTAGTCAGGTTATAGTGATGACTGGCTCCCTCCCTCTAGTCAGGTTATAGTGATGACTGGCTCCCTCCCTCTAGTCAGGTTATAGTGACGACTGGCTCCCTCCAGTCAGGTTATAGTGATGACTGGCTCCCTCTAGTCAGGTTATAGTGATGACTGGCTCCCTCCCTCTAGTCAGGTTATAGTGATGACTGGCTCCCTCCAGTCAGGTTATAGTGATGACTGGCTCCCTCCTCTAGTCAGGTTATAGTGATGACTGGCTCCCTCCCTCTAGTCAGGTTATAGTGATGACTGGCTCCCTCCCTCTAGTCAGGTTATAGTGATGACTGGCTCCCTCCCTCTAGTCAGGTTATAGTGATGACTGGCTCCCTCCCTCTAGTCAGGTTATAGTGATGACTGGCTCCCTCCCTCTAGTCAGGTTATAGTGATGACTGGCTCCCTCCCTCTAGTCAGGTTATAGTGATGACTGGCTCCCTCCCTCTAGTCAGGTTATAGTGGTGACTGGCTCCCTCCCTCTAGTCAGGTTATAGTGATGACTGGCTCCCTCCCTCTAGTCAGGTTATAGTGATGACTGGCTCCCTCCCTCTAGTCAGGTTATAGTGATGACTGGCTCCCTCTAGTCAGGTTATAGTGATGACTCGCTCCCTCCCTCTAGTCAGGTTATAGTGATGACTGGCACCCTCTAGTCAGGTTATAGTGATGACTGGCTCCCTCCCTCTAGTCAGGTTATAGTGATGACTGGCTCCCTCTAGTCAGGTTATATTGATGACTGGCTCCCTCTAGTCAGGTTATAGTGATGACTGGCTCCCTCTAGTCAGGTTATAGTGATGACTGGCTCCCTCCCTCTAGTCAGGTTATAGTGATGACTGGCTCCCTCTAGTCAGGTTATAGTGATGACTGGCTCCCTCTAGTCAGGTTATAGTGATGACTGGCTCCCTCCAGTCAGGTTATAGTGATGACTGGCTCCCTCCAGTCAGGTTATGTTGACGACTGGCTCCCTCTAGTCAGGTTATAGTGATGACTGGCTCCCTCTAGTCAGGTTATAGTGATGACTGGCTCCCTCCCTCTAGTCAGGTTATAGTGATGACTGACCCCCTCTAGTCAGGTTATAGTGATGACTGGCTCCCTCCCTCTAGTCAGGTTATAGTGATGACTGGCTCCCTCTAGTCAGGTTATATTGATGACTGGCTCCCTCTAGTCAGGTTATAGTGATGACTGGCTCCCTCCCTCTAGTCAGGTTATAGTGATGACTGGCTCCCTCTAGTCAGGTTATAGTGATGACTGGCTCCCTCTAGTCAGGTTATAGTGATGACTGGCTCCCTCTAGTCAGGTTATAGTGACGACTGGCTCCCTCTAGTCAGGTTATAGTGATGACTGGCTCCCTCCCTCTAGTCAGGTTATAGTGATGACTGGCTCCCTCCCTCTAGTCAGGTTATAGTGATGACTGGCTCCCTCCAGTCAGGTTATAGTGATGACTGGCTCCCTCTAGTCAGGTTATATTGATGACTGGCTCCCTCCCTCTAGTCAGGTTATAGTGATGACTGGCTCCCTCCAGTCAGGTTATAGTGATGACTGGCTCCCTCTAGTCAGGTTATAGTAATGACTGGCTCCCTCTAGTCAGGTTATAGTGATGACTGGCTCCCTCTAGTCAGGTTATAGTGATGACTGGCTCCCTCCCTCTAGTCAGGTTATAGTGATGACTGGCTCCCTCTAGTCAGTTTATAGTGATGACTGGCTCCCTCCCTCTAGTCAGGTTATAGTGATGACTGGCTCCCTCCCTCTAGTCAGGTTATAGTGATGACTGGCTCCCTCCCTCTAGTCAGGTTATAGTGGTGACTGGCTCCCTCCCTCTAGTCAGGTTATAGTGATGACTGGCTCCCTCCCTCTAGTCAGGTTATAGTGGTGACTGGCTCCCTCCCTCTAGTCAGGTTATAGTGATGACTGGCTCCCTCTAGTCAGGTTATAGTGATGACTGGCTCCCTCTAGTCAGGTTATAGTGATGACTGGCTCCCTCTAGTCAGGTTATAGTGATGACTGGCTCCCTCCCTCTAGTCAGGTTATAGTGATGACTGGCTCCCTCTAGTCAGGTTATAGTGATGACTGGCTCCCTCTAGTCAGGTTATAGTGATGACTGGCTCCCTCCCTCTAGTCAGGTTATATTGATGACTGGCTCCCTCCCTCTAGTCAGGTTATAGTGATGACTGGCTCCCTCTAGTCAGGTTATAGTGATGACTCGCTCCCTCCCTCTAGTCAGGTTATAGTGATGACTGGCACCCTCTAGTCAGGTTATAGTGATGACTGGCTCCCTCCCTCTAGTCAGGTTATAGTGATGACTGGCTCCCTCTAGTCAGGTTATATTGATGACTGGCTCCCTCTAGTCAGGTTATAGTGATGACTGGCTCCCTCTAGTCAGGTTATAGTGATGACTGGCTCCCTCCCTCTAGTCAGGTTATAGTGATGACTGGCTCCCTCTAGTCAGGTTATAGTGATGACTGGCTCCCTCTAGTCAGGTTATAGTGATGACTGGCTCCCTCCAGTCAGGTTATGTTGACGACTGGCTCCCTCTAGTCAGGTTATAGTGATGACTGGCTCCCTCCCTCTAGTCAGGTTATAGTGATGACTGGCTCCCTCCCTCTAGTCAGGTTATAGTGATGACTGACCCCCTCTAGTCAGGTTATAGTGATGACTGGCTCCCTCCCTCTAGTCAGGTTATAGTGATGACTGGCTCCCTCTAGTCAGGTTATATTGATGACTGGCTCCCTCTAGTCAGGTTATAGTGATGACTGGCTCCCTCCCTCTAGTCAGGTTATAGTGATGACTGGCTCCCTCTAGTCAGGTTATATTGATGACTGGCTCCCTCTAGTCAGGTTATAGTGATGACTGGCTCCCTCCCTCTAGTCAGGTTATAGTGATGACTGGCTCCCTCTAGTCAGGTTATAGTGATGACTGGCTCCCTCCCTCTAGTCAGGTTATAGTGATGACTGGCTCCCTCCCTCTAGTCAGGTTATAGTGATGACTGGCTCCCTCTAGTCAGGTTATAGTGATGACTGGCTCCCTCCCTCTAGTCAGGTTATAGTGATGACTGGCTCCCTCCCTCTAGTCAGGTTATAGTGATGACTGGCTCCCTCCCTCTAGTCAGGTTATAGTGATGACTGGCTCCCTCTAGTCAGGTTACAGTGACGACTGGCTCCCTCTAGCCAGGTTATATTGATGACTGGCTCCCTCCAGTCAGGTTATAGTGATGACTGGCTCCCTCCAGTCAGGTTATAGTGATGACTGGCTCCCTCCCTCTAGTCAGGTTATAGTGATGACTGGCTCCCTCCCTCTAGTCAGGTTATAGTGATGACTGGCTCCCTCTAGTCAGGTTATAGTGATGACTGGCTCCCTCTAGTCAGGTTATAGTGATGACTGGCTCCCTCTAGTCAGGTTATAGTGATGACTGGCTCCCTCCCTCTAGTCAGGTTATAGTGATGACTGGCTCCCTCCCTCTAGTCAGGTTATAGTGACGACTGGCTCCCTCTAGTCAGGTTATAGTGATGACTGGCTCCCTCCCTCTAGTCAGGTTATAGTGATGACTGGCTCCCTCCCTCTAGTCAGGTTATAGTGATGACTGGCTCCCTCTAGTCAGGTTACAGTGACGACTGGCTCCCTCTAGCCAGGTTATATTGATGACTGGCTCCCTCCAGTCAGGTTATAGTGATGACTGGCTCCCTCCAGTCAGGTTATAGTGATGACTGGCTCCCTCCCTCTAGTCAGGTTATAGTGACGACTGGCTCCCTCTAGTCAGGTTATAGTGATGACTGGCTCCCTCCCTCTAGTCAGGTTATAGTGATGACTGGCTCCCTCCAGTCAGGTTATAGTGATGACTGGCTCCCTCTAGTCAGGTTATATTGATGACTGGCTCCCTCCCTCTAGTCAGGTTATAGTGATGACTGGCTCCCTCCAGTCAGGTTATAGTGATGACTGGCTCCCTCTAGTCAGGTTATAGTAATGACTGGCTCCCTCTAGTCAGGTTATAGTGATGACTGGCTCCCTCTAGTCAGGTTATAGTGATGACTGGCTCCCTCCCTCTAGTCAGGTTATAGTGATGACTGGCTCCCTCTAGTCAGGTTATAGTGATGACTGGCTCCCTCCCTCTAGTCAGGTTATAGTGATGACTGGCTCCCTCTAGTCAGGTTATAGTGATGACTGGCTCCCTCCCTCTAGTCAGGTTATAGTGATGACTGGCTCCCTCTAGTCAGTTTATAGTGATGACTGGCTCCCTCTAGTCAGGTTATAGTGATGACTGGCTCCCTCCCTCTAGTCAGGTTATAGTGATGACTGGCTCCCTCCCTCTAGTCAGGTTATAGTGATGACTGGCTCCCTCCCTCTAGTCAGGTTATAGTGATGACTGGCTCCCTCCCTCTAGTCAGGTTATAGTGATGACTGGCTCCCTCCCTCTAGTCAGGTTATAGTGATGACTGGCTCCCTCCCTCTAGTCAGGTTATAGTGATGACTGGCTCCCTCCCTCTAGTCAGGTTATAGTGATGACTGGCTCCCTCCCTCTAGTCAGGTTATAGTGATGACTGGCTCCCTCTAGTCAGG
The DNA here is from genome assembly GCF_965601325.2 of Salmo salar. Classification (NCBI taxonomy): domain Eukaryota; kingdom Metazoa; phylum Chordata; class Actinopteri; order Salmoniformes; family Salmonidae; genus Salmo; species Salmo salar. The sequence goes on from NW_027675387.1 coordinate 674,902, forward strand.
TTATAGTGATGACTGGCTCCCTCTAGTCAGGTTATAGTGATGACTGGCTCCCTCTAGTCAGGTTATAGTGATGACTGGCTCCCTCCCTCTAGTCAGTTTATAGTGATGACTGGCTCCCTCTAGTCAGGTTATAGTGATGACTGGCTCCCTCCCTCTAGTCAGGTTATGGTGATGACTGGCTCCCTCCCTCTAGTCAGGTTATAGTGATGACTGGCTCCCTCCCTCTAGTCAGGTTATAGTGATGACTGGCTCCCTCTAGTCAGGTTATATTGATGACTGGCTCCCTCTAGTCAGGTTATAGTGATGACTGGCTCCCTCCCTCTAGTCAGGTTATAGTGATGACTGGCTCCCTCCCTCTAGTCAGGTTATAGTGATGACTGGCTCCCTCTAGTCAGGTTATAGTGATGACTGGCTCCCTCCCTCTAGTCAGGTTATATTGATGACTGGCTCCCTCCCTCTAGTCAGGTTATAGTGACGACTGGCTCCCTCCCTCTAGTCAGGTTATAGTGATGACTGGCTCCCTCCCTCTAGTCAGGTTATAGTGACGACTGGCTCCCTCCCTCTAGTCAGGTTATAGTGATGACTGGCTCCCTCCCTCTAGTCAGGTTATAGTGATGACTGGCTCCCTCCCTCTAGTCAGGTTATAGTGATGACTGGCTCCCTCCCTCTAGTCAGGTTATAGTGATGACTGGCTCCCTCCCTCTAGTCAGGTTATAGTGATGACTGGCTCCCTCCCTCTAGTCAGGTTATATTGATGACTGGCTCCCTCCCTCTAGTCAGGTTATAGTGATGACTGGCTCCCTCCCTCTAGTCAGGTTATAGTGATGACTGGCTCCCTCCCTCTAGTCAGGTTATAGTGATGACTGGCTCCCTCTAGTCAGGTTATAGTGATGACTGGCTCCCTCTAGTCAGGTTATAGTGATGACTGGCTCCCTCCCTCTAGTCAGGTTATAGTGATGACTGGCTCCCTCCCTCTAGTCAGGTTATAGTGACGACTGGCTCCCTCCCTCTAGTCAGGTTATAGTGATGACTGGCTCCCTCCCTCTAGTCAGGTTATAGTGATGACTGGCTCCCTCTAGTCAGGTTATAGTGATGACTGGCTCCCTCCCTCTAGTCAGGTTATAGTGATGACTGGCTCCCTCCCTCTAGTCAGGTTATAGTGATGACTGGCTCCCTCCCTCTAGTCAGGTTATAGTGATGACTGGCTCCCTCTAGTCAGGTTACAGTGACGACTGGCTCCCTCTAGCCAGGTTATATTGATGACTGGCTCCCTCCAGTCAGGTTATAGTGATGACTGGCTCCCTCCAGTCAGGTTATAGTGATGACTGGCTCCCTCCCTCTAGTCAGGTTATAGTGATGACTGGCTCCCTCCCTCTAGTCAGGTTATAGTGATGACTGGCTCCCTCTAGTCAGGTTATAGTGATGACTGGCTCCCTCTAGTCAGGTTATAGTGATGACTGGCTCCCTCTAGTCAGGTTATAGTGATGACTGGCTCCCTCCCTCTAGTCAGGTTATAGTGATGACTGGCTCCCTCCCTCTAGTCAGGTTATAGTGACGACTGGCTCCCTCTAGTCAGGTTATAGTGATGACTGGCTCCCTCCCTCTAGTCAGGTTATAGTGATGACTGGCTCCCTCCCTCTAGTCAGGTTATAGTGATGACTGGCTCCCTCTAGTCAGGTTACAGTGACGACTGGCTCCCTCTAGCCAGGTTATATTGATGACTGGCTCCCTCCAGTCAGGTTATAGTGATGACTGGCTCCCTCCAGTCAGGTTATAGTGATGACTGGCTCCCTCCCTCTAGTCAGGTTATAGTGACGACTGGCTCCCTCTAGTCAGGTTATAGTGATGACTGGCTCCCTCCCTCTAGTCAGGTTATAGTGATGACTGGCTCCCTCCAGTCAGGTTATAGTGATGACTGGCTCCCTCTAGTCAGGTTATATTGATGACTGGCTCCCTCCCTCTAGTCAGGTTATAGTGATGACTGGCTCCCTCCAGTCAGGTTATAGTGATGACTGGCTCCCTCTAGTCAGGTTATAGTAATGACTGGCTCCCTCTAGTCAGGTTATAGTGATGACTGGCTCCCTCTAGTCAGGTTATAGTGATGACTGGCTCCCTCCCTCTAGTCAGGTTATAGTGATGACTGGCTCCCTCTAGTCAGGTTATAGTGATGACTGGCTCCCTCCCTCTAGTCAGGTTATAGTGATGACTGGCTCCCTCTAGTCAGGTTATAGTGATGACTGGCTCCCTCCCTCTAGTCAGGTTATAGTGATGACTGGCTCCCTCTAGTCAGGTTATAGTGATGACTGGCTCCCTCTAGTCAGGTTATAGTGATGACTGGCTCCCTCCCTCTAGTCAGGTTATAGTGATGACTGGCTCCCTCCCTCTAGTCAGGTTATAGTGATGACTGGCTCCCTCCCTCTAGTCAGGTTATAGTGATGACTGGCTCCCTCCCTCTAGTCAGGTTATAGTGATGACTGGCTCCCTCCCTCTAGTCAGGTTATAGTGATGACTGGCTCCCTCCCTCTAGTCAGGTTATAGTGATGACTGGCTCCCTCCCTCTAGTCAGGTTATAGTGATGACTGGCTCCCTCCCTCTAGTCAGGTTATAGTGATGACTGGCTCCCTCTAGTCAGGTTATAGTGATGACTGGCTCCCTCTAGTCAGGTTATAGTGATGACTGGCTCCCTCTAGTCAGGTTATAGTGATGACTGGCTCCCTCCCTCTAGTCAGTTTATAGTGATGACTGGCTCCCTCTAGTCAGGTTATAGTGATGACTGGCTCCCTCCCTCTAGTCAGGTTATGGTGATGACTGGCTCCCTCCCTCTAGTCAGGTTATAGTGATGACTGGCTCCCTCCCTCTAGTCAGGTTATAGTGATGACTGGCTCCCTCTAGTCAGGTTATATTGATGACTGGCTCCCTCTAGTCAGGTTATAGTGATGACTGGCTCCCTCCCTCTAGTCAGGTTATAGTGATGACTGGCTCCCTCCCTCTAGTCAGGTTATAGTGATGACTGGCTCCCTCTAGTCAGGTTATAGTGATGACTGGCTCCCTCCCTCTAGTCAGGTTATAGTGATGACTGGCTCCCTCCCTCTAGTCAGGTTATAGTGACGACTGGCTCCCTCCCTCTAGTCAGGTTATAGTGATGACTGGCTCCCTCCCTCTAGTCAGGTTATAGTGACGACTGGCTCCCTCCCTCTAGTCAGGTTATAGTGATGACTGGCTCCCTCCCTCTAGTCAGGTTATAGTGATGACTGGCTCCCTCCCTCTAGTCAGGTTATAGTGATGACTGGCTCCCTCCCTCTAGTCAGGTTATAGTGATGACTGGCTCCCTCCCTCTAGTCAGGTTATAGTGATGACTGGCTCCCTCCCTCTAGTCAGGTTATATTGATGACTGGCTCCCTCCCTCTAGTCAGGTTATAGTGATGACTGGCTCCCTCCCTCTAGTCAGGTTATAGTGATGACTGGCTCCCTCCCTCTAGTCAGGTTATAGTGATGACTGGCTCCCTCTAGTCAGGTTATAGTGATGACTGGCTCCCTCTAGTCAGGTTATAGTGATGACTGGCTCCCTCCCTCTAGTCAGGTTATAGTGATGACTGGCTCCCTCCCTCTAGTCAGGTTATAGTGACGACTGGCTCCCTCCCTCTAGTCAGGTTATAGTGATGACTGGCTCCCTCTAGTCAGGTTATAGTGATGACTGGCTCCCTCCCTCTAGTCAGGTTATAGTGATGACTGGCTCCCTCCCTCTAGTCAGGTTATAGTGATGACTGGCTCCCTCCCTCTAGTCAGGTTATAGTGATGACTGGCTCCCTCCCTCTAGTCAGGTTATAGTGATGACTGGCTCCCTCCCTCTAGTCAGGTTATAGTGATGACTGGCTCCCTCCCTCTAGTCAGGTTATAGTGATGACTGGCTCCCTCCAGTCAGGTTATAGTGATGACTGGCTCCCTCCCTCTAGTCAGGTTATAGTGATGACTGGCTCCCTCCCTCTAGTCAGGTTATAGTGACGACTGGCTCCCTCCCTCTAGTCAGGTTATAGTGACGACTGGCTCCCTCTAGTCAGGTTATAGTGATGACTGGCTCCCTCCCTCTAGTCATGTTATAGTGATGACTGGCTCCCTCTAGTCAGGTTATAGTGATGACTGGCTCCCTCCCTCTAGTCAGGTTATAGTGATGACTGGCTCCCTCCCTCTAGTCAGGTTATAGTGATGACTGGCTCCCTCTAGTCAGGTTATAGTGATGACTGGCTCCCTCTAGTCAGGTTATAGTGATGACTGGCTCCCTCCCTCTAGTCAGGTTATAGTGATGACTGGCTCCCTCCCTCTAGTCAGGTTATAGTGATGACTGGCTCCCTCTAGTCAGGTTATAGTGATGACTGGCTCCCTCCCTCTAGTCATGTTATAGTGATGACTGGCTCCCTCTAGTCAGGTTATAGTGATGACTGGCTCCCTCCCTCTAGTCAGGTTATAGTGATGACTGGCTCCCTCCCTCTAGTCAGGTTATAGTGATGACTGGCTCCCTCTAGTCAGGTTATAGTGATGACTGGCTCCCTCTAGTCAGGTTATAGTGATGACTGGCTCCCTCCCTCTAGTCAGGTTATAGTGATGACTGGCTCCCTCCCTCTAGTCAGGTTATAGTGATGACTGGCTCCCTCTAGTCAGGTTATAGTGATGACTGGCTCCCTCTAGTCAGGTTATAGTGATGACTGGCTCCCTCCCTCTAGTCAGGTTATAGTGATGACTGGCTCCCTCCCTCTAGTCAGGTTATAGTGATGACTGGCTCCCTCTAGTCAGGTTATAGTGATGACTGGCTCCCTCTAGTCAGGTTATAGTGATGACTGGCTCCCTCCCTCTAGTCAGGTTATAGTGATGACTGGCTCCCTCCCTCTAGTCAGGTTATAGTGATGACTGGCTCCCTCTAGTCAGGTTATAGTGATGACTGGCTCCCTCTAGTCAGGTTATAGTGATGACTGGCTCCCTCCCTCTAGTCAGGTTATAGTGATGACTGGCTCCCTCCCTCTAGTCAGGTTATAGTGATGACTGGCTCCCTCTAGTCAGGTTATAGTGATGACTGGCTCCCTCTAGTCAGGTTATAGTGATGACTGGCTCCCTCCCTCTAGTCAGGTTATAGTGATGACTGGCTCCCTCCCTCTAGTCAGGTTATAGTGATGACTGGCTCCCTCCCTCTAGTCAGGTTATAGTGATGACTGGCTCCCTCCCTCTAGTCAGGTTATAGTGATGACTGGCTCCCTCTAGTCAGGTTATAGTGATGACTGGCTCCCTCCCTCTAGTCAGGTTATAGTGATGACTGGCTCCCTCCCTCTAGTCAGGTTATAGTGATGACTGGCTCCCTCCCTCTAGTCAGGTTATAGTGATGACTGGCTCCCTCTAGTCAGGTTATAGTGATGACTGGCTCCCTCCCTCTAGTCAGGTTATAGTGATGACTGGCTCCCTCCCTCTAGTCAGGTTATAGTGATGACTGGCTCCCTCCCTCTAGTCAGGTTATAGTGATGACTGGCTCCCTCCCTCTAGTCAGGTTATAGTGATGACTGGCTCCCTCCCTCTAGTCAGGTTATAGTGATGACTGGCTCCCTCCCTCTAGTCAGGTTATAGTGATGACTGGCTCCCTCCCTCTAGTCAGGTTATAGTGATGACTGGCTCCCTCCCTCTAGTCAGGTTATAGTGATGACTGGCTACCTCTAGTCAGGTTATATTGATGACTGGCTCCCTCCCTCTAGTCAGGTTATAGTGATGACTGGCTCCCTCCCTCTAGTCAGGTTATAGTGATGACTGGCTCCCTCCCTCTAGTCAGGTTATAGTGATGACTGGCTCCCTCCCTCTAGTCAGGTTATAGTGATGACTGGCTCCCTCCCTCTAGTCAGGTTATAGTGACGACTGGCTCCCTCCCTCTAGTCAGGTTATAGTGATGACTGGCTCCCTCTAGTCAGGTTATAGTGATGACTGGCTCCCTCCCTCTAGTCAGGTTATAGTGACGACTGGCTCCCTCCCTCTAGTCAGGTTATAGTGATGACTGGCTCCCTCCCTCTAGTCAGGTTATAGTGATGACTGGCTCCCTCCCTCTAGTCAGGTTATAGTGATGACTGGCTCCCTCTAGTCAGGTTATAGTGATGACTGGCTCCCTCCCTCTAGTCAGGTTATAGTGATGACTGGCTCCCTCCCTCTAGTCAGGTTATAGTGATGACTGGCTCCCTCCCTCTAGTCAGGTTATAGTGGTGACTGGCTCCCTCCCTCTAGTCAGGTTATAGTGATGACTGGCTCCCTCCCTCTAGTCAGGTTATAGTGATGACTGGCTCCCTCCCTCCAGTCAGGTTATAGTGATGACTGGCTCCCTCCCTCTAGTCAGGTTATAGTGATGACTGGCTACCTCCCTCTAGTCAGGTTATAGTGATGACTGGCTCCCTCCCTCTAGTCAGGTTATAGTGATGACTGGCTCCCTCTAGTCAGGTTATAGTGATGACTGGCTCCCTCCCTCTAGTCAGGTTATAGTGATGACTGGCTCCCTCCCTCTAGTCAGGTTATATTGATGACTGGCTCCCTCTAGTCAGGTTATAGTGATGACTGGCTCCCTCCCTCTAGTCAGGTTATAGTGATGACTGGCTCCCTCCCTCTAGTCAGGTTATAGTGATGACTGGCTCCCTCCCTCTAGTCAGGTTATAGTGATGACTGGCTCCCTCCCTCTAGTCAGGTTATAGTGATGACTGGCTCCCTCTAGTCAGGTTATAGTGATGACTGGCTCCCTCCCTCTAGTCAGGTTATAGTGATGACTGGCTCCCTCCCTCTAGTCAGGTTATAGTGATGACTGGCTCCCTCCCTCTAGTCAGGTTATAGTGATGACTGGCTCCCTCTAGTCAGGTTATAGTGATGACTGGCTCCCTCTAGTCAGGTTATAGTGATGACTGGCTCCCTCCCTCTAGTCAGGTTATAGTGATGACTGGCTCCCTCCCTCTAGTCAGGTTATAGTGATGACTGGCTCCCTCCCTCTAGTCAGGTTATAGTGATGACTGGCTCCCTCTAGTCAGGTTATAGTGATGACTGGCTCCCTCCCTCTAGTCAGGTTATAGTGATGACTGGCTCCCTCCCTCTAGTCAGGTTATAGTGATGACTGGCTCCCTCCCTCTAGTCAGGTTATAGTGATGACTGGCTCCCTCCCTCTAGTCAGGTTATAGTGATGACTGGCTCCCTCCCTCTAGTCAGGTTATAGTGATGACTGGCTCCCTCCCTCTAGTCAGGTTATAGTGATGACTGGCTCCCTCCCTCTAGTCAGGTTATAGTGATGACTGGCTCCCTCCCTCTAGTCAGGTTATAGTGATGACTGGCTCCCTCTAGTCAGGTTATAGTGATGACTGGCTCCCTCCCTCTAGTCAGGTTATAGTGATGACTGGCTCCCTCCCTCTAGTCAGGTTATAGTGATGACTGGCTCCCTCTAGTCAGGTGATAGTGATGACTGGCTCCCTCCCTCTAGTCAGGTTATAGTGATGACTGTATCCCTCCCTCTAGTCAGGTTATAGTGATGACTGGCTCCCTCCCTCTAGTCAGGTTATAGTGATGACTGGCTCCCTCTAGTCAGGTTATAGTGATGACTGGCTCCCTCTAGTCAGGTTATAGTGATGACTGGCTCCCTCTAGTCAGGTTATAGTGATGACTGGCTCCCTCCCTCTAGTCAGGTTATAGTGATGACTGGCTCCCTCCCTCTAGTCAGGTTATAGTGATGACTGGCTCCCTCCCTCTAGTCAGGTTATAGTGATGACTGGCTCCCTCCCTCTAGTCAGGTTATAGTGATGACTGGCTCCCTCCCTCTAGTCAGGTTATAGTGATGACTGGCTCCCTCCCTCTAGTCAGGTTATAGTGATGACTGGCTCCCTCTAGTCAGGTTATAGTGATGACTGGCTCCCTCTAGTCAGGTTATAGTGATGACTGGCTCCCTCCCTCTAGTCAGGTTATAGTGATGACTGGCTCCCTCCCTCTAGTCAGGTTATAGTGATGACTGGCTCCCTCCCTCTAGTCAGGTTATAGTGATGACTGGCTCCCTCTAGTCAGGTTATAGTGATGACTGGCTCCCTCCCTCTAGTCAGGTTATAGTGATGACTGGCTCCCTCCCTCTAGTCAGGTTATAGTGATGACTGGCTCCCTCCCTCTAGTCAGGTTATAGTGATGACTGGCTCCCTCCCTCTAGTCAGGTTATAGTGATGACTGGCTCCCTCCCTCTAGTCAGGTTATAGTGATGACTGGCTCCCTCCCTCTAGTCAGGTTATAGTGATGACTGGCTCCCTCTAGTCAGGTTATAGTGATGACTGGCTCCCTCCCTCTAGTCAGGTTATAGTGATGACTGGCTCCCTCCCTCTAGTCAGGTTATAGTGATGACTGGCTCCCTCTAGTCAGGTGATAGTGATGACTGGCTCCCTCCCTCTAGTCAGGTTATAGTGATGACTGTATCCCTCCCTCTAGTCAGGTTATAGTGATGACTGGCTCCCTCCCTCTAGTCAGGTTATAGTGATGACTGGCTCCCTCTAGTCAGGTTATAGTGATGACTGGCTCCCTCTAGTCAGGTTATAGTGATGACTGGCTCCCTCTAGTCAGGTTATAGTGATGACTGGCTCCCTCCCTCTAGTCAGGTTATAGTGATGACTGGCTCCCTCCCTCTAGTCAGGTTATAGTGATGACTGGCTCCCTCCCTCTAGTCAGGTTATAGTGATGACTGGCTCCCTCCCTCTAGTCAGGTTATAGTGATGACTGGCTCCCTCCCTCTAGTCAGGTTATAGTGATGACTGGCTCCCTCTAGTCAGGTTATAGTGATGACTGGCTCCCTCTAGTCAGGTTATAGTGACGACTGGCTCCCTCCCTCTAGTCAGGTTATAGTGATGACTGGCTCCCTCCCTCTAGTCAGGTTATAGTGATGACTGGCTCCCTCTAGTCAGGTTATAGTGATGACTGGCTCCCTCTAGTCAGGTTATAGTGATGACTGGCTCCCTCCCTCTAGTCAGGTTATAGTGATGACTGGCTCCCTCCCTCTAGTCAGGTTATAGTGATGACTGGCTCCCTCCCTCTAGTCAGGTTATAGTGATGACTGGCTCCCTCTAGTCAGGTTATAGTGATGACTGGCTCCCTCCCTCTAGTCAGGTTATAGTGATGACTGGCTCCCTCCCTCTAGTCAGGTTATAGTGATGACTGGCTCCCTCCCTCTAGTCAGGTTATAGTGATGACTGGCTCCCTCCCTCTAGTCAGGTTATAGTGATGACTGGCTCCCTCCCTCTAGTCAGGTTATAGTGATGACTGGCTCCCTCTAGTCAGGTTATAGTGATGACTGGCTCCCTCCCTCTAGTCAGGTTATAGTGATGACTGGCTCCCTCCCTCTAGTCAGGTTATAGTGATGACTGGCTCCCTCTAGTCAGGTTATATTGATGACTGGCTCCCTCCCTCTAGTCAGGTTATAGTGATGACTGGCTCCCTCCCTCTAGTCAGGTTATAGTGATGACTGGCTCCCTCCCTCTAGTCAGGTTATAGTGATGACTGGCTCCCTCTAGTCAGGTTATATTGATGACTGGCTCCCTCCCTCTAGTCAGGTTATAGTGATGACTGGCTCCCTCCCTCTAGTCAGGTTATAGTGATGACTGGCTCCCTCCCTCTAGTCAGGTTATAGTGATGACTGGCTCCCTCTAGTCAGGTTATAGTGATGACTGGCTCCCTCCCTCTAGTCAGGTTATAGTGATGACTGGCTCCCTCCCTCTAGTCAGGTTATAGTGATGACTGGCTCCCTCTAGTCAGGTTATAGTGATGACTGGCTCCCTCCCTCTAGTCAGGTTATAGTGATGACTGTATCCCTCCCTCTAGTCAGGTTATAGTGATGACTGGCTCCCTCCCTCTAGTCAGGTTATAGTGATGACTGGCTCCCTCTAGTCAGGTTATAGTGATGACTGGCTCCCTCTAGTCAGGTTATAGTGATGACTGGCTCCCTCTAGTCAGGTTATAGTGATGACTGGCTCCCTCCCTCTAGTCAGGTTATAGTGATGACTGGCTCCCTCCCTCTAGTCAGGTTATAGTGATGACTGGCTCCCTCCCTCTAGTCAGGTTATAGTGATGACTGGCTCCCTCCCTCTAGTCAGGTTATAGTGATGACTGGCTCCCTCCCTCTAGTCAGGTTATAGTGATGACTGGCTCCCTCTAGTCAGGTTATAGTGATGACTGGCTCCCTCTAGTCAGGTTATAGTGATGACTGGCTCCCTCTAGTCAGGTTATAGTGATGACTGGCTCCCTCCCTCTAGTCAGGTTATATTGATGACTGGCTCCCTCTAGTCAGGTTATAGTGATGACTGGCTCCCTCCCTCTAGTCAGGTTATAGTGACGACTGGCTCCCTCTAGTCAGGTTATAGTGATGACTGGCTCCCTCTAGTCAGGTTATAGTGATGACTGGCTCCCTCTAGTCAGGTTATAGTGATGACTGGCTCCCTCTAGTCAGGTTATAGTGATGACTGGCTCCCTCCCTCTAGTCAGGTTATAGTGATGACTGGCTCCCTCCCTCTAGTCAGGTTATAGTGATGACTGGCTCCCTCCCTCTAGTCAGGTTATAGTGATGACTGGCTCCCTCTAGTCAGTTTATAGTGATGACTGGCTCCCTCCCTCTAGTCAGGTTATAGTGATGACTGGCTCCCTCCCTCTAGTCAGGTTATAGTGATGACTGGCTCCCTCCCTCTAGTCAGGTTATAGTGATGACTGGCTCCCTCCCTCTAGTCAGGTTATAGTGATGACTGGCTCCCTCCCTCTAGTCAGGTTATAGTGATGACTGGCTCCCTCCCTCTAGTCAGGTTATAGTGATGACTGGCTCCCTCCCTCTAGTCAGGTTATAGTGATGACTGGCTCCCTCTAGTCAGGTTATAGTGATGACTGGCTCCCTCTAGTCAGGTTATAGTGATGACTGGCTCCCTCCCTCTAGTCAGGTTATAGTGATGACTGGCTCCCTCCCTCTAGTCAGGTTATAGTGATGACTGGCTCCCTCTAGTCAGGTTATAGTGATGACTGGCTCCCTCTAGTCAGGTTATAGTGATGACTGGCTCCCTCTAGTCAGGTTATAGTGATGACTGGCTCCCTCCCTCTAGTCAGGTTATAGTGATGACTGGCTCCCTCCCTCTAGTCAGGTTATAGTGACGACTGGCTCCCTCCCTCTAGTCAGGTTATAGTGATGACTGGCTCCCTCCCTCTAGTCAGGTTATAGTGATGACTGGCTCCCTCCCTCTAGTCAGGTTATAGTGATGACTGGCTCCCTCTAGTCAGGTTATAGTGATGACTGGCTCCCTCCCTCTAGTCAGGTTATAGTGATGACTGGCTCCCTCCCTCTAGTCAGGTTATAGTGATGACTGGCTCCCTCTAGCCAGGTTATATTGATGACTGGCTCCCTCCAGTCAGGTAATAGTGATGACTGGCTCCCTCCAGTCAGGTTATAGTGATGACTGGCTCCCTCCCTCTAGTCAGGTTATAGTGACGACTGGCTCCCTCTAGTCAGGTTATAGTGATGACTGGCTCCCTCCCTCTAGTCAGGTTATAGTGATGACTGGCTCCCTCCCTCTAGTCAGGTTATAGTGATGACTGGCTCCCTCTAGTCAGGTTATAGTGATGACTGGCTCCCTCCCTCTAGTCAGGTTATAGTGATGACTGGCTCCCTCCCTCTAGTCAGGTTATAGTGATGACTGGCTCCCTCCCTCTAGTCAGGTTATAGTGATGACTGGCTCCCTCCCTCTAGTCAGGTTATAGTGATGACTGGCTCCCTCCCTCTAGTCAGGTTATAATGATGACTGGCTCCCTCCCTCTAGTCAGGTTATAGTGATGACTGGCTCCCTCCCTCTAGTCAGGTTATAGTGATGACTGGCTCCCTCCCTCTAGTCAGGTTATAGTGATGACTGGCTCCCTCCCTCTAGTCAGGTTATAGTGATGACTGGCTCCCTCTAGTCAGGTTATAGTGATGACTGGCTCCCTCTAGTCAGGTTATAGTGATGACTGGCTCCCTCTAGTCAGGTTATAGTGATGACTGGCTCCCTCCTTCTAGTCAGGTTATAGTGATGACTGGCTCCCTCCCTCTAGTCAGGTTATAGTGATGACTGGCTCCCTCCCTCTAGTCAGGTTATAGTGACGACTGGCTCCCTCTAGTCAGGTTATAGTGATGACTGGCTCCCTCCCTCTAGTCAGGTTATAGTGATGACTGGCTCCCTCTAGTCAGGTTATAGTGACGACTGGCTCCCTCTAGTCAGGTTATAGTGATGACTGGCTCCCTCCCTCTAGTCAGGTTATAGTGATGACTGGCTCCCTCCCTCTAGTCAGGTTATAGTGATGACTGGCTCCCTCCCTCTAGTCAGGTTATAGTGATGACTGGCTCCCTCCCTCTAGTCAGGTTATAGTGATGACTGGCTCCCTCTAGCCAGGTTATATTGATGACTGGCTCCCTCCAGTCAGGTTATAGTGATGACTGGCTCCCTCCCTCTAGTCAGGTTATAGTGACGACTGGCTCCCTCTAGTCAGGTTATAGTGATGACTGGCTCCCTCTAGTCAGGTTATAGTGATGACTGGCTCCCTCTAGTCAGGTTATAGTGACGACTGGCTCCCTCTAGTCAGGTTATAGTGATGACTGGCTCCCTCCCTCTAGTCAGGTTATAGTGATGACTGGCTCCCTCCCTCTAGTCAGGTTATAGTGATGACTGGCTCCCTCCAGTCAGGTTATAGTGATGACTGGCTCCCTCTAGTCAGGTTATATTGATGACTGGCTCCCTCCCTCTAGTCAGGTTATAGTGATGACTGGCTCCCTCCAGTCAGGTTATAGTGATGACTGGCTCCCTCTAGTCAGGTTATAGTAATGACTGGCTCCCTCTAGTCAGGTTATAGTGATGACTGGCTCCCTCTAGTCAGGTTATAGTGATGACTGGCTCCCTCCCTCTAGTCAGGTTATAGTGATGACTGGCTCCCTCTAGTCAGTTTATAGTGATGACTGGCTCCCTCCCTCTAGTCAGGTTATAGTGATGACTGGCTCCCTCCCTCTAGTCAGGTTATAGTGATGACTGGCTCCCTCCCTCTAGTCAGGTTATAGTGGTGACTGGCTCCCTCCCTCTAGTCAGGTTATAGTGATGACTGGCTCCCTCCCTCTAGTCAGGTTATATTGATGACTGGCTCCCTCCCTCTAGTCAGGTTATAGTGATGACTGGCTCCCTCTAGTCAGGTTATAGTGATGACTCGCTCCCTCCCTCTAGTCAGGTTATAGTGATGACTGGCACCCTCTAGTCAGGTTATAGTGATGACTGGCTCCCTCCCTCTAGTCAGGTTATAGTGATGACTGGCTCCCTCTAGTCAGGTTATATTGATGACTGGCTCCCTCTAGTCAGGTTATAGTGATGACTGGCTCCCTCTAGTCAGGTTATAGTGATGACTGGCTCCCTCCCTCTAGTCAGGTTATAGTGATGACTGGCTCCCTCTAGTCAGGTTATAGTGATGACTGGCTCCCTCTAGTCAGGTTATAGTGATGACTGGCTCCCTCCAGTCAGGTTATAGTGATGACTGGCTCCCTCCAGTCAGGTTATGTTGACGACTGGCTCCCTCTAGTCAGGTTATAGTGATGACTGGCTCCCTCTAGTCAGGTTATAGTGATGACTGGCTCCCTCCCTCTAGTCAGGTTATAGTGATGACTGACCCCCTCTAGTCAGGTTATAGTGATGACTGGCTCCCTCCCTCTAGTCAGGTTATAGTGATGACTGGCTCCCTCTAGTCAGGTTATATTGATGACTGGCTCCCTCTAGTCAGGTTATAGTGATGACTGGCTCCCTCCCTCTAGTCAGGTTATAGTGATGACTGGCTCCCTCTAGTCAGGTTATAGTGATGACTGGCTCCCTCTAGTCAGGTTATAGTGATGACTGGCTCCCTCTAGTCAGGTTATAGTGACGACTGGCTCCCTCTAGTCAGGTTATAGTGATGACTGGCTCCCTCCCTCTAGTCAGGTTATAGTGATGACTGGCTCCCTCCCTCTAGTCAGGTTATAGTGATGACTGGCTCCCTCCAGTCAGGTTATAGTGATGACTGGCTCCCTCTAGTCAGGTTATATTGATGACTGGCTCCCTCCCTCTAGTCAGGTTATAGTGATGACTGGCTCCCTCCAGTCAGGTTATAGTGATGACTGGCTCCCTCTAGTCAGGTTATAGTAATGACTGGCTCCCTCTAGTCAGGTTATAGTGATGACTGGCTCCCTCTAGTCAGGTTATAGTGATGACTGGCTCCCTCCCTCTAGTCAGGTTATAGTGATGACTGGCTCCCTCTAGTCAGTTTATAGTGATGACTGGCTCCCTCCCTCTAGTCAGGTTATAGTGATGACTGGCTCCCTCCCTCTAGTCAGGTTATAGTGATGACTGGCTCCCTCCCTCTAGTCAGGTTATAGTGGTGACTGGCTCCCTCCCTCTAGTCAGGTTATAGTGATGACTGGCTCCCTCCCTCTAGTCAGGTTATAGTGGTGACTGGCTCCCTCCCTCTAGTCAGGTTATAGTGATGACTGGCTCCCTCTAGTCAGGTTATAGTGATGACTGGCTCCCTCTAGTCAGGTTATAGTGATGACTGGCTCCCTCTAGTCAGGTTATAGTGATGACTGGCTCCCTCCCTCTAGTCAGGTTATAGTGATGACTGGCTCCCTCTAGTCAGGTTATAGTGATGACTGGCTCCCTCTAGTCAGGTTATAGTGATGACTGGCTCCCTCCCTCTAGTCAGGTTATATTGATGACTGGCTCCCTCCCTCTAGTCAGGTTATAGTGATGACTGGCTCCCTCTAGTCAGGTTATAGTGATGACTCGCTCCCTCCCTCTAGTCAGGTTATAGTGATGACTGGCACCCTCTAGTCAGGTTATAGTGATGACTGGCTCCCTCCCTCTAGTCAGGTTATAGTGATGACTGGCTCCCTCTAGTCAGGTTATATTGATGACTGGCTCCCTCTAGTCAGGTTATAGTGATGACTGGCTCCCTCTAGTCAGGTTATAGTGATGACTGGCTCCCTCCCTCTAGTCAGGTTATAGTGATGACTGGCTCCCTCTAGTCAGGTTATAGTGATGACTGGCTCCCTCTAGTCAGGTTATAGTGATGACTGGCTCCCTCCAGTCAGGTTATAGTGATGACTGGCTCCCTCCAGTCAGGTTATGTTGACGACTGGCTCCCTCTAGTCAGGTTATAGTGATGACTGGCTCCCTCCCTCTAGTCAGGTTATAGTGATGACTGGCTCCCTCCCTCTAGTCAGGTTATAGTGATGACTGACCCCCTCTAGTCAGGTTATAGTGATGACTGGCTCCCTCCCTCTAGTCAGGTTATAGTGATGACTGGCTCCCTCTAGTCAGGTTATATTGATGACTGGCTCCCTCTAGTCAGGTTATAGTGATGACTGGCTCCCTCCCTCTAGTCAGGTTATAGTGATGACTGGCTCCCTCTAGTCAGGTTATATTGATGACTGGCTCCCTCTAGTCAGGTTATAGTGATGACTGGCTCCCTCCCTCTAGTCAGGTTATAGTGATGACTGGCTCCCTCTAGTCAGGTTATAGTGATGACTGGCTCCCTCCCTCTAGTCAGGTTATAGTGATGACTGGCTCCCTCCCTCTAGTCAGGTTATAGTGATGACTGGCTCCCTCTAGTCAGGTTATAGTGATGACTGGCTCCCTCCCTCTAGTCAGGTTATAGTGATGACTGGCTCCCTCCCTCTAGTCAGGTTATAGTGATGACTGGCTCCCTCCCTCTAGTCAGGTTATAGTGATGACTGGCTCCCTCTAGTCAGGTTACAGTGACGACTGGCTCCCTCTAGCCAGGTTATATTGATGACTGGCTCCCTCCAGTCAGGTTATAGTGATGACTGGCTCCCTCCAGTCAGGTTATAGTGATGACTGGCTCCCTCCCTCTAGTCAGGTTATAGTGATGACTGGCTCCCTCCCTCTAGTCAGGTTATAGTGATGACTGGCTCCCTCTAGTCAGGTTATAGTGATGACTGGCTCCCTCTAGTCAGGTTATAGTGATGACTGGCTCCCTCTAGTCAGGTTATAGTGATGACTGGCTCCCTCCCTCTAGTCAGGTTATAGTGATGACTGGCTCCCTCCCTCTAGTCAGGTTATAGTGACGACTGGCTCCCTCTAGTCAGGTTATAGTGATGACTGGCTCCCTCCCTCTAGTCAGGTTATAGTGATGACTGGCTCCCTCCCTCTAGTCAGGTTATAGTGATGACTGGCTCCCTCTAGTCAGGTTACAGTGACGACTGGCTCCCTCTAGCCAGGTTATATTGATGACTGGCTCCCTCCAGTCAGGTTATAGTGATGACTGGCTCCCTCCAGTCAGGTTATAGTGATGACTGGCTCCCTCCCTCTAGTCAGGTTATAGTGACGACTGGCTCCCTCTAGTCAGGTTATAGTGATGACTGGCTCCCTCCCTCTAGTCAGGTTATAGTGATGACTGGCTCCCTCCAGTCAGGTTATAGTGATGACTGGCTCCCTCTAGTCAGGTTATATTGATGACTGGCTCCCTCCCTCTAGTCAGGTTATAGTGATGACTGGCTCCCTCCAGTCAGGTTATAGTGATGACTGGCTCCCTCTAGTCAGGTTATAGTAATGACTGGCTCCCTCTAGTCAGGTTATAGTGATGACTGGCTCCCTCTAGTCAGGTTATAGTGATGACTGGCTCCCTCCCTCTAGTCAGGTTATAGTGATGACTGGCTCCCTCTAGTCAGGTTATAGTGATGACTGGCTCCCTCCCTCTAGTCAGGTTATAGTGATGACTGGCTCCCTCTAGTCAGGTTATAGTGATGACTGGCTCCCTCCCTCTAGTCAGGTTATAGTGATGACTGGCTCCCTCTAGTCAGTTTATAGTGATGACTGGCTCCCTCTAGTCAGGTTATAGTGATGACTGGCTCCCTCCCTCTAGTCAGGTTATAGTGATGACTGGCTCCCTCCCTCTAGTCAGGTTATAGTGATGACTGGCTCCCTCCCTCTAGTCAGGTTATAGTGATGACTGGCTCCCTCCCTCTAGTCAGGTTATAGTGATGACTGGCTCCCTCCCTCTAGTCAGGTTATAGTGATGACTGGCTCCCTCCCTCTAGTCAGGTTATAGTGATGACTGGCTCCCTCCCTCTAGTCAGGTTATAGTGATGACTGGCTCCCTCCCTCTAGTCAGGTTATAGTGATGACTGGCTCCCTCTAGTCAGGTTATAGTGATGACTGGCTCCCTCTAGTCAGGTTATAGTGATGACTGGCTCCCTCTAGTCAGGTTATAGTGATGACTGGCTCCCTCCCTCTAGTCAGTTTATAGTGATGACTGGCTCCCTCTAGTCAGGTTATAGTGATGACTGGCTCCCTCCCTCTAGTCAGGTTATAGTGATGACTGGCTCCCTCCCTCTAGTCAGGTTATAGTAATGACTGGCTCCCTCCCTCTAGTCAGGTTATAGTGATGACTGGCTCCCTCTAGTCAGGTTATATTGATGACTGGCTCCCTCTAGTCAGGTTATAGTGATGACTGGCTCCCTCCCTCTAGTCAGGTTATAGTGATGACTGGCTCCCTCCCTCTAGTCAGGTTATAGTGATGACTGGCTCCCTCTAGTCAGGTTATAGTGATGACTGGCTCCCTCCCTCTAGTCAGGTTATATTGATGACTGGCTCCCTCCCTCTAGTCAGGTTATAGTGACGACTGGCTCCCTCCCTCTAGTCAGGTTATAGTGATGACTGGCTCCCTCCCTCTAGTCAGGTTATAGTGATGACTGGCTCCCTCCCTCTAGTCAGGTTATAGTGATGACTGGCTCCCTCCCTCTAGTCAGGTTATAGTGATGACTGGCTCCCTCCCTCTAGTCAGGTTATAGTGATGACTGGCTCCCTCCCTCTAGTCAGGTTATAGTGATGACTGGCTCCCTCCCTCTAGTCAGGTTATAGTGATGACTGGCTCCCTCCCTCTAGTCAGGTTATATTGATGACTGGCTCCCTCCCTCTAGTCAGGTTATAGTGATGACTGGCTCCCTCCCTCTAGTCAGGTTATAGTGATGACTGGCTCCCTCCCTCTAGTCAGGTTATAGTGATGACTGGCTCCCTCCCTCTAGTCAGGTTATAGTGATGACTGGCTCCCTCTAGTCAGGTTATAGTGATGACTGGCTCCCTCCCTCTAGTCAGGTTATAGTGATGACTGGCTCCCTCCCTCTAGTCAGGTTATAGTGATGACTGGCTCCCTCCCTCTAGTCAGGTTATAGTGATGACTGGCTCCCTCCCTCTAGTCAGGTTATAGTGATGACTGGCTCCCTCTAGCCAGGTTATATTGATGACTGGCTCCCTCCAGTCAGGTTATAGTGATGACTGGCTCCCTCCCTCTAGTCAGGTTATAGTGACGACTGGCTCCCTCTAGTCAGGTTATAGTGATGACTGGCTCCCTCTAGTCAGGTTATAGTGATGACTGGCTCCCTCTAGTCAGGTTATAGTGACGACTGGCTCCCTCTAGTCAGGTTATAGTGATGACTGGCTCCCTCCCTCTAGTCAGGTTATAGTGATGACTGGCTCCCTCCCTCTAGTCAGGTTATAGTGATGACTGGCTCCCTCCAGTCAGGTTATAGTGATGACTGGCTCCCTCTAGTCAGGTTATATTGATGACTGGCTCCCTCCCTCTAGTCAGGTTATAGTGATGACTGGCTCCCTCCAGTCAGGTTATAGTGATGACTGGCTCCCTCTAGTCAGGTTATAGTAATGACTGGCTCCCTCTAGTCAGGTTATAGTGATGACTGGCTCCCTCTAGTCAGGTTATAGTGATGACTGGCTCCCTCCCTCTAGTCAGGTTATAGTGATGACTGGCTCCCTCTAGTCAGTTTATAGTGATGACTGGCTCCCTCCCTCTAGTCAGGTTATAGTGATGACTGGCTCCCTCCCTCTAGTCAGGTTATAGTGATGACTGGCTCCCTCCCTCTAGTCAGGTTATAGTGGTGACTGGCTCCCTCCCTCTAGTCAGGTTATAGTGATGACTGGCTCCCTCCCTCTAGTCAGGTTATATTGATGACTGGCTCCCTCCCTCTAGTCAGGTTATAGTGATGACTGGCTCCCTCTAGTCAGGTTATAGTGATGACTCGCTCCCTCCCTCTAGTCAGGTTATAGTGATGACTGGCACCCTCTAGTCAGGTTATAGTGATGACTGGCTCCCTCCCTCTAGTCAGGTTATAGTGATGACTGGCTCCCTCTAGTCAGGTTATATTGATGACTGGCTCCCTCTAGTCAGGTTATAGTGATGACTGGCTCCCTCTAGTCAGGTTATAGTGATGACTGGCTCCCTCCCTCTAGTCAGGTTATAGTGATGACTGGCTCCCTCTAGTCAGGTTATAGTGATGACTGGCTCCCTCTAGTCAGGTTATAGTGATGACTGGCTCCCTCCAGTCAGGTTATAGTGATGACTGGCTCCCTCCAGTCAGGTTATGTTGACGACTGGCTCCCTCTAGTCAGGTTATAGTGATGACTGGCTCCCTCTAGTCAGGTTATAGTGATGACTGGCTCCCTCCCTCTAGTCAGGTTATAGTGATGACTGACCCCCTCTAGTCAGGTTATAGTGATGACTGGCTCCCTCCCTCTAGTCAGGTTATAGTGATGACTGGCTCCCTCTAGTCAGGTTATATTGATGACTGGCTCCCTCTAGTCAGGTTATAGTGATGACTGGCTCCCTCCCTCTAGTCAGGTTATAGTGATGACTGGCTCCCTCTAGTCAGGTTATAGTGATGACTGGCTCCCTCTAGTCAGGTTATAGTGATGACTGGCTCCCTCTAGTCAGGTTATAGTGACGACTGGCTCCCTCTAGTCAGGTTATAGTGATGACTGGCTCCCTCCCTCTAGTCAGGTTATAGTGATGACTGGCTCCCTCCCTCTAGTCAGGTTATAGTGATGACTGGCTCCCTCCAGTCAGGTTATAGTGATGACTGGCTCCCTCTAGTCAGGTTATATTGATGACTGGCTCCCTCCCTCTAGTCAGGTTATAGTGATGACTGGCTCCCTCCAGTCAGGTTATAGTGATGACTGGCTCCCTCTAGTCAGGTTATAGTAATGACTGGCTCCCTCTAGTCAGGTTATAGTGATGACTGGCTCCCTCTAGTCAGGTTATAGTGATGACTGGCTCCCTCCCTCTAGTCAGGTTATAGTGATGACTGGCTCCCTCTAGTCAGTTTATAGTGATGACTGGCTCCCTCCCTCTAGTCAGGTTATAGTGATGACTGGCTCCCTCCCTCTAGTCAGGTTATAGTGATGACTGGCTCCCTCCCTCTAGTCAGGTTATAGTGGTGACTGGCTCCCTCCCTCTAGTCAGGTTATAGTGATGACTGGCTCCCTCCCTCTAGTCAGGTTATAGTGGTGACTGGCTCCCTCCCTCTAGTCAGGTTATAGTGATGACTGGCTCCCTCTAGTCAGGTTATAGTGATGACTGGCTCCCTCTAGTCAGGTTATAGTGATGACTGGCTCCCTCTAGTCAGGTTATAGTGATGACTGGCTCCCTCCCTCTAGTCAGGTTATAGTGATGACTGGCTCCCTCTAGTCAGGTTATAGTGATGACTGGCTCCCTCTAGTCAGGTTATAGTGATGACTGGCTCCCTCCCTCTAGTCAGGTTATATTGATGACTGGCTCCCTCCCTCTAGTCAGGTTATAGTGATGACTGGCTCCCTCTAGTCAGGTTATAGTGATGACTCGCTCCCTCCCTCTAGTCAGGTTATAGTGATGACTGGCACCCTCTAGTCAGGTTATAGTGATGACTGGCTCCCTCCCTCTAGTCAGGTTATAGTGATGACTGGCTCCCTCTAGTCAGGTTATATTGATGACTGGCTCCCTCTAGTCAGGTTATAGTGATGACTGGCTCCCTCTAGTCAGGTTATAGTGATGACTGGCTCCCTCCCTCTAGTCAGGTTATAGTGATGACTGGCTCCCTCTAGTCAGGTTATAGTGATGACTGGCTCCCTCTAGTCAGGTTATAGTGATGACTGGCTCCCTCCAGTCAGGTTATGTTGACGACTGGCTCCCTCTAGTCAGGTTATAGTGATGACTGGCTCCCTCCCTCTAGTCAGGTTATAGTGATGACTGGCTCCCTCCCTCTAGTCAGGTTATAGTGATGACTGACCCCCTCTAGTCAGGTTATAGTGATGACTGGCTCCCTCCCTCTAGTCAGGTTATAGTGATGACTGGCTCCCTCTAGTCAGGTTATATTGATGACTGGCTCCCTCTAGTCAGGTTATAGTGATGACTGGCTCCCTCCCTCTAGTCAGGTTATAGTGATGACTGGCTCCCTCTAGTCAGGTTATATTGATGACTGGCTCCCTCTAGTCAGGTTATAGTGATGACTGGCTCCCTCCCTCTAGTCAGGTTATAGTGATGACTGGCTCCCTCTAGTCAGGTTATAGTGATGACTGGCTCCCTCCCTCTAGTCAGGTTATAGTGATGACTGGCTCCCTCCCTCTAGTCAGGTTATAGTGATGACTGGCTCCCTCTAGTCAGGTTATAGTGATGACTGGCTCCCTCCCTCTAGTCAGGTTATAGTGATGACTGGCTCCCTCCCTCTAGTCAGGTTATAGTGATGACTGGCTCCCTCCCTCTAGTCAGGTTATAGTGATGACTGGCTCCCTCTAGTCAGGTTACAGTGACGACTGGCTCCCTCTAGCCAGGTTATATTGATGACTGGCTCCCTCCAGTCAGGTTATAGTGATGACTGGCTCCCTCCAGTCAGGTTATAGTGATGACTGGCTCCCTCCCTCTAGTCAGGTTATAGTGATGACTGGCTCCCTCCCTCTAGTCAGGTTATAGTGATGACTGGCTCCCTCTAGTCAGGTTATAGTGATGACTGGCTCCCTCTAGTCAGGTTATAGTGATGACTGGCTCCCTCTAGTCAGGTTATAGTGATGACTGGCTCCCTCCCTCTAGTCAGGTTATAGTGATGACTGGCTCCCTCCCTCTAGTCAGGTTATAGTGACGACTGGCTCCCTCTAGTCAGGTTATAGTGATGACTGGCTCCCTCCCTCTAGTCAGGTTATAGTGATGACTGGCTCCCTCCCTCTAGTCAGGTTATAGTGATGACTGGCTCCCTCTAGTCAGGTTACAGTGACGACTGGCTCCCTCTAGCCAGGTTATATTGATGACTGGCTCCCTCCAGTCAGGTTATAGTGATGACTGGCTCCCTCCAGTCAGGTTATAGTGATGACTGGCTCCCTCCCTCTAGTCAGGTTATAGTGACGACTGGCTCCCTCTAGTCAGGTTATAGTGATGACTGGCTCCCTCCCTCTAGTCAGGTTATAGTGATGACTGGCTCCCTCCAGTCAGGTTATAGTGATGACTGGCTCCCTCTAGTCAGGTTATATTGATGACTGGCTCCCTCCCTCTAGTCAGGTTATAGTGATGACTGGCTCCCTCCAGTCAGGTTATAGTGATGACTGGCTCCCTCTAGTCAGGTTATAGTAATGACTGGCTCCCTCTAGTCAGGTTATAGTGATGACTGGCTCCCTCTAGTCAGGTTATAGTGATGACTGGCTCCCTCCCTCTAGTCAGGTTATAGTGATGACTGGCTCCCTCTAGTCAGGTTATAGTGATGACTGGCTCCCTCCCTCTAGTCAGGTTATAGTGATGACTGGCTCCCTCTAGTCAGGTTATAGTGATGACTGGCTCCCTCCCTCTAGTCAGGTTATAGTGATGACTGGCTCCCTCTAGTCAGTTTATAGTGATGACTGGCTCCCTCTAGTCAGGTTATAGTGATGACTGGCTCCCTCCCTCTAGTCAGGTTATAGTGATGACTGGCTCCCTCCCTCTAGTCAGGTTATAGTGATGACTGGCTCCCTCCCTCTAGTCAGGTTATAGTGATGACTGGCTCCCTCCCTCTAGTCAGGTTATAGTGATGACTGGCTCCCTCCCTCTAGTCAGGTTATAGTGATGACTGGCTCCCTCCCTCTAGTCAGGTTATAGTGATGACTGGCTCCCTCCCTCTAGTCAGGTTATAGTGATGACTGGCTCCCTCCCTCTAGTCAGGTTATAGTGATGACTGGCTCCCTCTAGTCAGGTTATAGTGATGACTGGCTCCCTCTAGTCAGGTTATAGTGATGACTGGCTCCCTCTAGTCAGGTTATAGTGATGACTGGCTCCCTCCCTCTAGTCAGTTTATAGTGATGACTGGCTCCCTCTAGTCAGGTTATAGTGATGACTGGCTCCCTCCCTCTAGTCAGGTTATGGTGATGACTGGCTCCCTCCCTCTAGTCAGGTTATAGTGATGACTGGCTCCCTCCCTCTAGTCAGGTTATAGTGATGACTGGCTCCCTCTAGTCAGGTTATATTGATGACTGGCTCCCTCTAGTCAGGTTATAGTGATGACTGGCTCCCTCCCTCTAGTCAGGTTATAGTGATGACTGGCTCCCTCCCTCTAGTCAGGTTATAGTGATGACTGGCTCCCTCTAGTCAGGTTATAGTGATGACTGGCTCCCTCCCTCTAGTCAGGTTATATTGATGACTGGCTCCCTCCCTCTAGTCAGGTTATAGTGACGACTGGCTCCCTCCCTCTAGTCAGGTTATAGTGATGACTGGCTCCCTCCCTCTAGTCAGGTTATAGTGACGACTGGCTCCCTCCCTCTAGTCAGGTTATAGTGATGACTGGCTCCCTCCCTCTAGTCAGGTTATAGTGATGACTGGCTCCCTCCCTCTAGTCAGGTTATAGTGATGACTGGCTCCCTCCCTCTAGTCAGGTTATAGTGATGACTGGCTCCCTCCCTCTAGTCAGGTTATAGTGATGACTGGCTCCCTCCCTCTAGTCAGGTTATATTGATGACTGGCTCCCTCCCTCTAGTCAGGTTATAGTGATGACTGGCTCCCTCCCTCTAGTCAGGTTATAGTGATGACTGGCTCCCTCCCTCTAGTCAGGTTATAGTGATGACTGGCTCCCTCTAGTCAGGTTATAGTGATGACTGGCTCCCTCTAGTCAGGTTATAGTGATGACTGGCTCCCTCCCTCTAGTCAGGTTATAGTGATGACTGGCTCCCTCCCTCTAGTCAGGTTATAGTGACGACTGGCTCCCTCCCTCTAGTCAGGTTATAGTGATGACTGGCTCCCTCCCTCTAGTCAGGTTATAGTGATGACTGGCTCCCTCTAGTCAGGTTATAGTGATGACTGGCTCCCTCCCTCTAGTCAGGTTATAGTGATGACTGGCTCCCTCCCTCTAGTCAGGTTATAGTGATGACTGGCTCCCTCCCTCTAGTCAGGTTATAGTGATGACTGGCTCCCTCTAGTCAGGTTACAGTGACGACTGGCTCCCTCTAGCCAGGTTATATTGATGACTGGCTCCCTCCAGTCAGGTTATAGTGATGACTGGCTCCCTCCAGTCAGGTTATAGTGATGACTGGCTCCCTCCCTCTAGTCAGGTTATAGTGATGACTGGCTCCCTCCCTCTAGTCAGGTTATAGTGATGACTGGCTCCCTCTAGTCAGGTTATAGTGATGACTGGCTCCCTCTAGTCAGGTTATAGTGATGACTGGCTCCCTCTAGTCAGGTTATAGTGATGACTGGCTCCCTCCCTCTAGTCAGGTTATAGTGATGACTGGCTCCCTCCCTCTAGTCAGGTTATAGTGACGACTGGCTCCCTCTAGTCAGGTTATAGTGATGACTGGCTCCCTCCCTCTAGTCAGGTTATAGTGATGACTGGCTCCCTCCCTCTAGTCAGGTTATAGTGATGACTGGCTCCCTCTAGTCAGGTTACAGTGACGACTGGCTCCCTCTAGCCAGGTTATATTGATGACTGGCTCCCTCCAGTCAGGTTATAGTGATGACTGGCTCCCTCCAGTCAGGTTATAGTGATGACTGGCTCCCTCCCTCTAGTCAGGTTATAGTGACGACTGGCTCCCTCTAGTCAGGTTATAGTGATGACTGGCTCCCTCCCTCTAGTCAGGTTATAGTGATGACTGGCTCCCTCCAGTCAGGTTATAGTGATGACTGGCTCCCTCTAGTCAGGTTATATTGATGACTGGCTCCCTCCCTCTAGTCAGGTTATAGTGATGACTGGCTCCCTCCAGTCAGGTTATAGTGATGACTGGCTCCCTCTAGTCAGGTTATAGTAATGACTGGCTCCCTCTAGTCAGGTTATAGTGATGACTGGCTCCCTCTAGTCAGGTTATAGTGATGACTGGCTCCCTCCCTCTAGTCAGGTTATAGTGATGACTGGCTCCCTCTAGTCAGGTTATAGTGATGACTGGCTCCCTCCCTCTAGTCAGGTTATAGTGATGACTGGCTCCCTCTAGTCAGGTTATAGTGATGACTGGCTCCCTCCCTCTAGTCAGGTTATAGTGATGACTGGCTCCCTCTAGTCAGTTTATAGTGATGACTGGCTCCCTCTAGTCAGGTTATAGTGATGACTGGCTCCCTCCCTCTAGTCAGGTTATAGTGATGACTGGCTCCCTCCCTCTAGTCAGGTTATAGTGATGACTGGCTCCCTCCCTCTAGTCAGGTTATAGTGATGACTGGCTCCCTCCCTCTAGTCAGGTTATAGTGATGACTGGCTCCCTCCCTCTAGTCAGGTTATAGTGATGACTGGCTCCCTCCCTCTAGTCAGGTTATAGTGATGACTGGCTCCCTCCCTCTAGTCAGGTTATAGTGATGACTGGCTCCCTCCCTCTAGTCAGGTTATAGTGATGACTGGCTCCCTCTAGTCAGGTTATAGTGATGACTGGCTCCCTCTAGTCAGGTTATAGTGATGACTGGCTCCCTCTAGTCAGGTTATAGTGATGACTGGCTCCCTCCCTCTAGTCAGTTTATAGTGATGACTGGCTCCCTCTAGTCAGGTTATAGTGATGACTGGCTCCCTCCCTCTAGTCAGGTTATGGTGATGACTGGCTCCCTCCCTCTAGTCAGGTTATAGTGATGACTGGCTCCCTCCCTCTAGTCAGGTTATAGTGATGACTGGCTCCCTCTAGTCAGGTTATATTGATGACTGGCTCCCTCTAGTCAGGTTATAGTGATGACTGGCTCCCTCCCTCTAGTCAGGTTATAGTGATGACTGGCTCCCTCCCTCTAGTCAGGTTATAGTGATGACTGGCTCCCTCTAGTCAGGTTATAGTGATGACTGGCTCCCTCCCTCTAGTCAGGTTATATTGATGACTGGCTCCCTCCCTCTAGTCAGGTTATAGTGACGACTGGCTCCCTCCCTCTAGTCAGGTTATAGTGATGACTGGCTCCCTCCCTCTAGTCAGGTTATAGTGACGACTGGCTCCCTCCCTCTAGTCAGGTTATAGTGATGACTGGCTCCCTCCCTCTAGTCAGGTTATAGTGATGACTGGCTCCCTCCCTCTAGTCAGGTTATAGTGATGACTGGCTCCCTCCCTCTAGTCAGGTTATAGTGATGACTGGCTCCCTCCCTCTAGTCAGGTTATAGTGATGACTGGCTCCCTCCCTCTAGTCAGGTTATATTGATGACTGGCTCCCTCCCTCTAGTCAGGTTATAGTGATGACTGGCTCCCTCCCTCTAGTCAGGTTATAGTGATGACTGGCTCCCTCCCTCTAGTCAGGTTATAGTGATGACTGGCTCCCTCTAGTCAGGTTATAGTGATGACTGGCTCCCTCTAGTCAGGTTATAGTGATGACTGGCTCCCTCCCTCTAGTCAGGTTATAGTGATGACTGGCTCCCTCCCTCTAGTCAGGTTATAGTGACGACTGGCTCCCTCCCTCTAGTCAGGTTATAGTGATGACTGGCTCCCTCTAGTCAGGTTATAGTGATGACTGGCTCCCTCCCTCTAGTCAGGTTATAGTGATGACTGGCTCCCTCCCTCTAGTCAGGTTATAGTGATGACTGGCTCCCTCCCTCTAGTCAGGTTATAGTGATGACTGGCTCCCTCCCTCTAGTCAGGTTATAGTGATGACTGGCTCCCTCCCTCTAGTCAGGTTATAGTGATGACTGGCTCCCTCCCTCTAGTCAGGTTATAGTGATGACTGGCTCCCTCCAGTCAGGTTATAGTGATGACTGGCTCCCTCCCTCTAGTCAGGTTATAGTGATGACTGGCTCCCTCCCTCTAGTCAGGTTATAGTGACGACTGGCTCCCTCCCTCTAGTCAGGTTATAGTGACGACTGGCTCCCTCTAGTCAGGTTATAGTGATGACTGGCTCCCTCCCTCTAGTCATGTTATAGTGATGACTGGCTCCCTCTAGTCAGGTTATAGTGATGACTGGCTCCCTCCCTCTAGTCAGGTTATAGTGATGACTGGCTCCCTCCCTCTAGTCAGGTTATAGTGATGACTGGCTCCCTCTAGTCAGGTTATAGTGATGACTGGCTCCCTCTAGTCAGGTTATAGTGATGACTGGCTCCCTCCCTCTAGTCAGGTTATAGTGATGACTGGCTCCCTCCCTCTAGTCAGGTTATAGTGATGACTGGCTCCCTCTAGTCAGGTTATAGTGATGACTGGCTCCCTCCCTCTAGTCATGTTATAGTGATGACTGGCTCCCTCTAGTCAGGTTATAGTGATGACTGGCTCCCTCCCTCTAGTCAGGTTATAGTGATGACTGGCTCCCTCCCTCTAGTCAGGTTATAGTGATGACTGGCTCCCTCTAGTCAGGTTATAGTGATGACTGGCTCCCTCTAGTCAGGTTATAGTGATGACTGGCTCCCTCCCTCTAGTCAGGTTATAGTGATGACTGGCTCCCTCCCTCTAGTCAGGTTATAGTGATGACTGGCTCCCTCTAGTCAGGTTATAGTGATGACTGGCTCCCTCTAGTCAGGTTATAGTGATGACTGGCTCCCTCCCTCTAGTCAGGTTATAGTGATGACTGGCTCCCTCCCTCTAGTCAGGTTATAGTGATGACTGGCTCCCTCTAGTCAGGTTATAGTGATGACTGGCTCCCTCCCTCTAGTCAGGTTATAGTGATGACTGGCTCCCTCCCTCTAGTCAGGTTATAGTGATGACTGGCTCCCTCTAGTCAGGTTATAGTGATGACTGGCTCCCTCTAGTCAGGTTATAGTGATGACTGGCTCCCTCCCTCTAGTCAGGTTATAGTGATGACTGGCTCCCTCCCTCTAGTCAGGTTATAGTGATGACTGGCTCCCTCCCTCTAGTCAGGTTATAGTGATGACTGGCTCCCTCCCTCTAGTCAGGTTATAGTGATGACTGGCTCCCTCTAGTCAGGTTATAGTGATGACTGGCCTCCCTCTAGTCAGGTTATAGTGATGACTGGCTCCCTCCCTCTAGTCAGGTTATAGTGATGACTGGCTCCCTCCCTCTAGTCAGGTTATAGTGATGACTGGCTCCCTCTAGTCAGGTTATAGTGATGACTGGCTCCCTCTAGTCAGGTTATAGTGATGACTGGCTCCCTCCCTCTAGTCAGGTTATAGTGATGACTGGCTCCCTCCCTCTAGTCAGGTTATAGTGATGACTGGCTCCCTCCCTCTAGTCAGGTTATAGTGATGACTGGCTCCCTCCCTCTAGTCAGGTTATAGTGATGACTGGCTCCCTCCCTCTAGTCAGGTTATAGTGATGACTGGCTCCCTCCCTCTAGTCAGGTTATAGTGATGACTGGCTCCCTCCCTCTAGTCAGGTTATAGTGATGACTGGCTACCTCTAGTCAGGTTATATTGATGACTGGCTCCCTCCCTCTAGTCAGGTTATAGTGATGACTGGCTCCCTCCCTCTAGTCAGGTTATAGTGATGACTGGCTCCCTCCCTCTAGTCAGGTTATAGTGATGACTGGCTCCCTCCCTCTAGTCAGGTTATAGTGATGACTGGCTCCCTCCCTCTAGTCAGGTTATAGTGACGACTGGCTCCCTCCCTCTAGTCAGGTTATAGTGATGACTGGCTCCCTCTAGTCAGGTTATAGTGATGACTGGCTCCCTCCCTCTAGTCAGGTTATAGTGACGACTGGCTCCCTCCCTCTAGTCAGGTTATAGTGATGACTGGCTCCCTCCCTCTAGTCAGGTTATAGTGATGACTGGCTCCCTCCCTCTAGTCAGGTTATAGTGATGACTGGCTCCCTCTAGTCAGGTTATAGTGATGACTGGCTCCCTCCCTCTAGTCAGGTTATAGTGATGACTGGCTCCCTCCCTCTAGTCAGGTTATAGTGATGACTGGCTCCCTCCCTCTAGTCAGGTTATAGTGGTGACTGGCTCCCTCCCTCTAGTCAGGTTATAGTGATGACTGGCTCCCTCCCTCTAGTCAGGTTATAGTGATGACTGGCTCCCTCCCTCCAGTCAGGTTATAGTGATGACTGGCTCCCTCCCTCTAGTCAGGTTATAGTGATGACTGGCTACCTCCCTCTAGTCAGGTTATAGTGATGACTGGCTCCCTCCCTCTAGTCAGGTTATAGTGATGACTGGCTCCCTCTAGTCAGGTTATAGTGATGACTGGCTCCCTCCCTCTAGTCAGGTTATATTGATGACTGGCTCCCTCCCTCTAGTCAGGTTATATTGATGACTGGCTCCCTCTAGTCAGGTTATAGTGATGACTGGCTCCCTCCCTCTAGTCAGGTTATAGTGATGACTGGCTCCCTCCCTCTAGTCAGGTTATAGTGATGACTGGCTCCCTCCCTCTAGTCAGGTTATAGTGATGACTGGCTCCCTCCCTCTAGTCAGGTTATAGTGATGACTGGCTCCCTCTAGTCAGGTTATAGTGATGACTGGCTCCCTCCCTCTAGTCAGGTTATAGTGATGACTGGCTCCCTCCCTCTAGTCAGGTTATAGTGATGACTGGCTCCCTCCCTCTAGTCAGGTTATAGTGATGACTGGCTCCCTCTAGTCAGGTTATAGTGATGACTGGCTCCCTCTAGTCAGGTTATAGTGATGACTGGCTCCCTCCCTCTAGTCAGGTTATAGTGATGACTGGCTCCCTCCCTCTAGTCAGGTTATAGTGATGACTGGCTCCCTCCCTCTAGTCAGGTTATAGTGATGACTGGCTCCCTCTAGTCAGGTTATAGTGATGACTGGCTCCCTCCCTCTAGTCAGGTTATAGTGATGACTGGCTCCCTCCCTCTAGTCAGGTTATAGTGATGACTGGCTCCCTCCCTCTAGTCAGGTTATAGTGATGACTGGCTCCCTCCCTCTAGTCAGGTTATAGTGATGACTGGCTCCCTCCCTCTAGTCAGGTTATATTGATGACTGGCTCCCTCCCTCTAGTCAGGTTATAGTGATGACTGGCTCCCTCCCTCTAGTCAGGTTATAGTGATGACTGGCTCCCTCCCTCTAGTCAGGTTATAGTGATGACTGGCTCCCTCTAGTCAGGTTATAGTGATGACTGGCTCCCTCCCTCTAGTCAGGTTATAGTGATGACTGGCTCCCTCCCTCTAGTCAGGTTATAGTGATGACTGGCTCCCTCTAGTCAGGTGATAGTGATGACTGGCTCCCTCCCTCTAGTCAGGTTATAGTGATGACTGTATCCCTCCCTCTAGTCAGGTTATAGTGATGACTGGCTCCCTCCCTCTAGTCAGGTTATAGTGATGACTGGCTCCCTCTAGTCAGGTTATAGTGATGACTGGCTCCCTCTAGTCAGGTTATAGTGATGACTGGCTCCCTCTAGTCAGGTTATAGTGATGACTGGCTCCCTCCCTCTAGTCAGGTTATAGTGATGACTGGCTCCCTCCCTCTAGTCAGGTTATAGTGATGACTGGCTCCCTCCCTCTAGTCAGGTTATAGTGATGACTGGCTCCCTCCCTCTAGTCAGGTTATAGTGATGACTGGCTCCCTCCCTCTAGTCAGGTTATAGTGATGACTGGCTCCCTCTAGTCAGGTTATAGTGATGACTGGCTCCCTCTAGTCAGGTTATAGTGATGACTGGCTCCCTCCCTCTAGTCAGGTTATAGTGATGACTGGCTCCCTCCCTCTAGTCAGGTTATAGTGATGACTGGCTCCCTCCCTCTAGTCAGGTTATAGTGATGACTGGCTCCCTCCCTCTAGTCAGGTTATAGTGATGACTGGCTCCCTCTAGTCAGTTTATAGTGATGACTGGCTCCCTCCCTCTAGTCAGGTTATAGTGATGACTGGCTCCCTCCCTCTAGTCAGGTTATAGTGATGACTGGCTCCCTCCCTCTAGTCAGGTTATAGTGATGACTGGCTCCCTCTAGTCAGGTTATAGTGATGACTGGCTCCCTCCCTCTAGTCAGGTTATAGTGATGACTGGCTCCCTCCCTCTAGTCAGGTTATAGTGACGACTGGCTCCCTCCCTCTAGTCAGGTTATAGTGATGACTGGCTCCCTCTAGTCAGGTTATAGTGATGACTGGCTCCCTCTAGTCAGGTTATAGTGATGACTGGCTCCCTCCCTCTAGTCAGGTTATAGTGATGACTGGCTCCCTCCCTCTAGTCAGGTTATAGTGACGACTGGCTCCCTCTAGTCAGGTTATAGTGATGACTGGCTCCCTCTAGTCAGGTTATAGTGATGACTGGCTCCCTCCCTCTAGTCAGGTTATAGTGATGACTGGCTCCCTCTAGTCAGGTTATAGTGATGACTGGCTCCCTCCCTCTAGTCAGGTTATAGTGATGACTGGCTCCCTCCCTCTAGTCAGGTTATAGTGATGACTGGCTCCCTCCCTCTGGTCAGGTTATAGTGATGACTGGCTCCCTCTAGTCAGGTTATAGTGATGACTGGCTCCCTCCAGTCAGGTTATAGTGATGACTGGCTCCCTCCCTCCAGTCAGGTTATAGTGATGACTGGCTCCCTCCAGTCAGGTTATAGTGATTTTGGGGCTCCCGAGTGGCGCAGCGGACACTGCATCTCAGTGCTTGAGGCTTCACTACAGACACCCTGGTTAAAATCCAGGCTGTATCACAACCGGCCGTGATTGGGAGTTCCATAGGGCGGCGCACAATTGGCCCAGCGTTGTCCGGGGTAGGCAGTCATTGTAAATAAGAATTTGTTCTTAACTGACTTGTCTAGTTAAATAAAGGTTACATTTAAATACATTTAAAAAATAGAGTTTCACGACAAACCATTTTTTACAAATCCGGCAAGGCACCAATTTTGAGAAGGGTTTAAAACAAAGGTTTCAAACCAATTCATGAATGTAATTGAATCTAGGTATGTCTTGCCTTTAATGTAATGGCATGAAAAACAATTGTCTGAATATTATACAATGACTTATCAACAGCTCTAATAATTTGCCTCCACAGGAAATCTACACTGGCAGTTATAGAATATACTATATATCCTAGAAACCTGGTTAAACTATCATTATGACATCATGGATGAATTCTAGAATATACTATATATCCTAGAAACCTGGTTAAACTATCATTATGACATCATGGATGAATTCTAGAATATACTATATATCCTAGAAACCTGGTTAAACTATCATTATGACATCATGGATGAATAATTTTGAGTGGTTACACTCCTCCTTCCCCCATCCCTCAGCTGTTTACCAAACCAAGCCTCTGGGCAGCCATTTTGTTACTGTTGAAAAAACCCACACAACCCTGCAATCTGCCGTTCATACAATAACAAAACTGTCATTCCACCACTGTTTTGGTTATAAGATGATTATGGGGTTGGAGAAATGTAACTACTTTCAAATTCATAGACAGACCTATGGATGCAAGGACTGACCATCCATGATATCAACATTATAGTTTTAACTATGTTGAGGGTATACAGTGTTGGTTTACATTTCTAAACATTGGAGTAAAAAAAAGCTTATTTGGGGTTCTGATGGGGTACAACAGTTGAACTAAGCTCATGAGGCATGTGTTATATTCTTCAAGAATCAATGGCTATAAATAACTAATAAAAGTCACAATATGGATGTAGCTATTGCAGATTTCCGCTTTAACACCACACATCAGTTAAACAACTGCAGAGTTTGTGCCTCTGTATTTAAGACAGTACTTACTAGTGTTAATCAGGGAACGGTTTCTCAAAACCATCTTATGGCTAAGTTCACCGTTAGAACCATTGGACGCCTTAAGATGCGTTTGGGAAACCGGGCCCAGATGTCCAGTTTCCTCCTCTATCGATGTAACAGTCATCTCCCCCTCTTCCTCTTTCACTCCATAAACTGCATCCTCCTCTTCTTTTACTGTAACATCCTCCTCCTCTTTCACTCTGAACGCGTCTTTTTCTTCTTTCACAGTAACGGCCTCACCCTCTACTTCTTGTTTTACTGTGATATTCTCTTCTTTAGCAGGAGAGTAGCTCAGTGACCGCATGGTCGGAGATGTTAGCTAGCTAGGCTAATGCTAACTTAACCAGCCCGCTAGCTGAATAATAACAACACCGTAAATATGAAATTAAATCGGATAACTAACTAGACGACAGAAGTGGGTTTAAAACACAGTGGCTAATATACACTAACGCGTCTAAAGATCTTTATCGGTTCGGCTATTTTGTCTAGCAAGCTACCGTGGTGTCTGACTAACTGTTGCTGCTGTTGAAAGAAGAGTTCCGTCCACTAGATTATACGTCACACCAACAGCATCGCCTTAAATTCCCAGACCGCCATCTGCTGACTGGAGTGGGTAACGCAGTTGAGTAAAATGTTTATTTTGTCAGACAAAATGTTAAAGGGTAGGAATAAGGAACATCGCTGGTCCTAAAATATTCATTAGCCCCCCCCCCCCCCCTAAATAAATCAATATTAGTCAATATATTCTTTCTGTGACTTTTTTTTTTTTCGTCAACCGTTCCATCGCATCTTAAACTTCTAGTCCCTGGGCAGGTTATTAAAAACAATTACAATATAGACAATCATTGAACAGTGAGCACACACAGAGCAACATAGGACAAGCAAGATGTAGCATAAAGACAGAGCAACATAGGACAAGCAAGATGTAGCATACAGACAGAGCAACATAGGACAAGCAAGATGTAGCATACAGACAGAGTAACATAGATGTAGCATACAGACAGAGCAACATAGGACAAAAAGCAACAAGACAAAATCCATAAAAACAACAGTGTTTCCACACCTCACAAGCTCCAGACAACAGACAACATGGAAAGTGGTAATACACAGCTAGGGATTATGTTCACAAATCTGATTGACCTTTAGCCATGTCTTCATGCAATTTGTGAAAGTGTGATATGTGGTGCAGTTATGTGTGTCTGATGGCAGTGTATTCCAGACATGGGACGCTCTCACAGAGAAAGCAGATTTACTAAAGGTGCTTTTCCTTAAGGGAACTATACAGTCACCTCTCATGGCAGACCTTGTGGATCTGCTGCTATATGTTTGGGTTTTCTGTTTAACAAAAATACTGAGTGGAGGGGGAGCTAGGCCATTTAGGATCTTGAATACAAGACATGCGTCGGTGTATTGCACAAGATTTTCCCAACTCAGGAGCTCATGCTTTCTGAGGATGTAACAGGTATGATTTCATCCATCTCAAGGCATCGGGGGAAAAGTTGAACTTGGACAATTTTGTGATGAGAATCTCATGGTTAACAGTATCGAAAGCCTTCCTTAGGTCCAGAAACACAGCCCCGACAACGCCCCCTTTGTCCATCTTGGACTTGACATTTTCCAGAAGAAAGCAGTTAAAGCAGAAGAAAGCAGTTATGTTATAAATACAAGTTCAATCTGTACTTCAATGCACATCTGTTGTGCATTATAAAAACAGAGGAAGAAAGAGGAGGTGGTGAGAGAGGTGTAAAAGACAGAAAGGGAAAGAGGTAAGCACATA
The DNA here is from genome assembly GCF_965601325.2 of Salmo salar. NCBI lineage: Eukaryota > Metazoa > Chordata > Actinopteri > Salmoniformes > Salmonidae > Salmo > Salmo salar. The sequence continues at coordinate 709,506 of NW_027675387.1, forward strand.
GGAGCAGGGAAGGCAGCACATGATTAATGAATCACAGTGCTACATAAATATTCTCTCAGTTCATCACAATCACATAATAGTGTCTCTAGTCGGCCCAAAGGTTCTTAAAAGCAGGTGAGGTGGCGATGATGGGACTGGGGGTTGGCATCCTCTCACATCAAAACATACCTGCAGACGAGAGACAGATGGTGTTTGTGTTTTTATTTTAACATTGTTAGTCATCAATCAGGAGGTGAAATGCAAAACTGACCTGGGATCATTAACTCTGGGACTACTGCATCTCTGTCTGTATTTCAATGTAAAGCATCTCTGTAATAATACTTCCTGTTGACCTGACCAAGTGACCTCTCACCTCTGATCATGCTGTGCCCTCTATGTAGCCAATTCAGATGCAGGAGGAGTTCACCGACACAGCTGATATAACCTTGAGGATTTAGGGAGAAGGGGAGAGAGGGATGAAGTGAAGGAGAGAGACTGTTACTGAGAAAATAAGGTAGTTAAAGCGACAGTGTTCAACAGGGTCCCTGGTTCAAGCCCAGGTTGGGGCGAGGAGAGGGACGGAAGCTATACTGTTGCATATATTTTTTTGTATTTTAATTTCTATTATTATTGTCATTATAGTGTTTTGTGGTTGAGGGGTGGGGGGAGGTTGATGGGGATGATGGAGGTGCTGGGGGTGTCCTGTTGAGGGTTGATGGGGATGATGGAGGTGCTGGGGGTGTCCTATTGAGGGTTGATGGGGAGGGTGGAGGTGCTGGGGGTGTCCTGTTGAGGGTTGATGGGGATGATGGAGGTGCTGGGGGTGTCCTGTTGAGGTTTGATGGGGAGGGTGGAGGTGCTGGGGGTGTCCTGTTGAGGGTTGATGGGGAGGGTGGAGGTGCTGGGGGTGTCCTGTTGAGGGTTGATGGAGAGGGTGGAGGTGCTGGGGGTGTCCTATTGATGGTTGATGGAGAGGGTGGAGGTGCTGGGGGTGTCCTGTTGAGGGTTGATGGGGAGGGTGGAGGTGCTGGGGGTGTCCTGTTGAGGGTTGATGGGGAGGGTGGAGGTGCTGGGGGTGTCCTACTGAGGGTTGATGGGGAGGGTGGAGGTGCTGGGGGTGTCCTATTGAGGGAGAAGGGGATTCTTCATGGAGGCACATTCAGTCATAGTTTTGTTTATGATATTATTATACATTTATTTATTGTTGTTTGTCTATTATTATAACAGTTTACTGTGATTATGGATATGCACTCATGTTGACTTATATATTTGAACGTTCTTTTTCGCCCAGAGTACAAATATTAGATGTATTATTGTTATTATTATTTTATTATTACTACTGTACCTACATTCTTAAAACCTAAGACAGAAAAAGTGTACTTTTTGTTGTCGTAGGAAGAGCCATAAGAGGGAAAAGCAGGATGGGATGGGGGTTTGGGGGGATGGGTAGAGAGAACAATAGAGGGCTCTGAAACTATTATTTCTGAAATAACCACTTCCTAATGTGACTAGAGTCTAATACTTCCTGTGGCACATCAGAGGGCATGATAGCTCACCAAAAATGATTCTGAAGTGTGCCAGGCCTTGCAGTCCCAAGATAGAATTCCGACAGGCAAGAAAATAGCCTTTCCGAACCCCCCCCCCCCCCCCCCCCCCCTTCTAATTTCCTTAATTTAGTTGCTAGAGTCAAATACTTTCTGTGGCACATCAGAGTCAAATACTTTCTATAGCACAAACTTCACATCAGGATAGGCAACCGAAATGAATAATGAATAGACTAATACACTTGAAACACATAGCCAAACCGAAAACTGCAGACATTACTAGTGCCTCCCGACGATCAAACCGTCATGAAAAATAAAATGAAACGCAGCCTGACGTGATCAGAAACTTCAACTAGCAAGCAAGTCGCAGCAATGAAGAATTCGGCACAACACCGAAGCCAAAAGAAAAAATACATTTTACTCAACTGCGTTACCCACTCCAGTCAGCAGATGGCGGAAGAAGATTTGAGTGCGTGCGCGTTCACGCGAAGGGGGGCCAAAAAGGCTTCTCAACAGCTTTTACCCCCAAGCCATAAGACTCCCGAACAGGTAATCAAATGGCTACCCGGAGTATTTGCATTGTGCCGCCCCCCCAACCCCTATTTTACGCTGCTGCTACTCTCTGTTTATCATATATGTATGTCACTTTAACTATACATTCATGTATATACCACCTCAATTAACCCGACTAACCGGTGCCTGTATATAGCCTCCCTACTGAAAATAAAATATACATTTTAACTCAACTGCGTTACCCACTCCAGTCAGCAGATGGCGGTCTGGGAATTTAAGGTAATGCTGTTGGTGTGACGTATAATGTAGTGGACGGAACGCTTCTTTCAACAGCAACAACAGTTACTCCAGCCACCACGGTAGCTTGCTAGACAAAATAGCCGAACCAATAAAGCTCTTTAGACGCTTTAGTGTATATTAGCCACTGTGTTTTAAACCCTCTTCTGTCGTCTAGTTAGGTATCCGATTTAATTTCATATTTACGGTGTTGTTATTATTCAGCTAGCGGGCTGGTTACGTTAGCATTAGCCTAGCTAGCTAACATCTCCGACCATGCGGTTACTGAGCTACTCTTCTCCTGCTAAAGAAGATGAGGCCTACTGGACGGAGAAAGAAGCTCTCGTCAAAGAGGAGGACGAAGAGGAGGCTGTTTCAATACAAAAACAAGTAGAGGGTGAGGCTGTTACAGTGAAAGAAGAAGAGAAAGATGTTACAGTGAAAGAAGAGGAAGACGTGTTCAGAGTGAAGGAGGAGGATGTTACAGTCAAAGAAGAGGAGGATGCAGTTTTTGGAGTGAAAGAGGAGGAGGGGGAGATGACTGTCACATCGAAGAAGGAAGAAGAGGAAGAATCTGGATATCTGGGCCCGGTTTCCCAAAGGCATGTTAAGGCATCCAATGGTTCCAACAATGAACGGGCCCTGATTAACACTAGTAAGTACTGTCTTAAATACAGAGGCACAAACTCTGCAGTTGTTGAACTGATGTGTGGTGTTAAAGGGGACATCTGCAATTGTTACATCCATATTGTGACTTTTTAATTATTTATTTATAGCCATGTATTCTTGAAGAATATAACACATGCCTCATGAGCTTAGTTCAACTGTTGTACCCCATCAGAACCCCAAATAAGCATTTTTTACTCCAATGTCTAGAAACAATGTAAATCAACACTGTATCAACATGGTTAAAACTATAATGTTGATATCATGGATGGTCAGTCCTTGCATCCATAGGTCTGTCTGTCTGTAGTTACATTTCTCCAACCCCATAATCATCTTATTACCAAAACAGTGGTGGAATGACAGCTTTGTTGTTGTATGAACGGGCAGATTGCTGGGTTGTGTGGGGTTTTTAAACAGCAACAAAATGGCTGCCCAGAGGCTTGGTTTGGTAAACAGCTGAGGGATGGGGAAGAAGTGTAACCACTCTCAAATTCATAGAGAAAGCTATTGTAGCAACCGTAACCCAACACCTAGCAACCTTTTCAAGAAGTTCAGACATCTTGGTGTAACAGTTATAAGGTGTTGTCTTGACAGTCGCTGGATCCAGGATTGAGTTCAGCTCAGGACTACCCCCTGAATGGACTACACTATAAATACAAAGACTGGCCATCCATGATGTCATAATGATAGTTTAACCAGGTTTCTAGGCTATATAGTATATTCTAGAATTCATCCATGATGTCATAATGATAGTTTAACCAGGTTTCTAGGATAAATAGTATATTCTAGAATTCATCCATGATGTCATAATGATAGTTTAACCAGGTTACTAGGCTATATAGTATATTCTAGAATTCATCCATGATGTCATAATGATTGTTTAACCAGGTTTCTAGGCTATATAGTATATTCTAGAATTCATCCATGATGTCATAATGATAGTTTAACCAGGTTTCTAGGATATATAGTATATTCTAGAATTCATCCATGATGTCATAATGATTGTTTAACCAGGTTTCTAGGCTATATAGTATATTCTAGAATTCATCCATGATGTCATAATGATAGTTTAACCAGGTTTCTAGGCTATATAGTATATTATAGAATTCATCCATGATGTCATAATGATGGTTTAACCAGGTTTCTAGGCTATATAGTATATTATAGAATTACCAGTGTAGATTTCCTGTGGAGGCAAATTATTAGAGCTGTTGATAAGTCATTGTATAATATTCAGCCAATTTTTTTCATGTCATTACATTAAAGGCGAAACATACCTAGATTCAATAACATTCATGCATTGGTTTGAAACCTTTGTTTTAAACCCTTCTCAAATTTGGAGCCTTGACGGGTTTGTAAAAAACGATTTGTCAAAAAACACTTATTTATTTAAATGTAACCTTTATTTAACTAGGCAAGTCAGTTAAGAAAAAATTCTTATTTCCAATGATGGCCTACCCCGGACGACGCTGGGCCAATTGTGCACCACCCTATGGGACTCCCAATCACGGCCGGTTGTGATACAGCCTGTAGTGACGCCTCTAGCACTGAGATGCAGTGTCTTAGACCGCTGTGCCACTCGGGAGCCCCAACATCATGTTCTAGTGCTGTCCTCACCTAAAATACATCTTGGTCAACCAATTACATCTGTTCTTTCTACCAATCGCTCCATGTGTTTTAATAAAATCAACTATATGTACGTAACTTGTCTGATGCTTTAAATAAGCATGCCCCTTTCAAAAAATGTAGAACTAAGAACAGATATAGCCCTTGGTTCACTCCATACCTGACTGCCCTCGACCAGCACAAAAACATCCTGTGGCGTACTGCACTAGCATTGAATACTGCCTGCGATATGCAACTTTTCAGGGAAGTCAGGAACCAATTCACAGTCAGTTAGGAAAGCAAAGGCTAGCTTTTTCAAACAGACATTTTTATCCTGTCGCTCTAACTCCAAAAAGTTTTGGGACACTGTAAGGTCCATGGAGAATAAGAGCACCTCCTTCCAGCTGCCCACTGCACTGAGGCTAGGAAACACTCACCACCGATAACTCCACAATAATTGAGAATTTCAATTAGCATTTCCCGACGGCTGGCCATGCTTTCCTCCTGGCTACCCCAACCCCGGCCAACAGCTCCCCACCCCCCGCAGCTACTTGCCCAAGCCTCCCCATCTTCTCCTTCACCCAAATCCAGATAGCTGATGTTCTGAAAGAGTTGCAAAACCTGGACCCTCTCTTTCTAAAATTATCCGCCGCCATTGTGTCAACCCCTATTACTAGTCTGTTCAACCTCTCTTTCGTATCGTCCGAGATTCCTAAAGATTGGAACACTTCCGCGGTCATCCCCCTCTTCAAAGGGGGTGACACTCTAGACCCAAACTGTTACAGACCTATATCCATCATGCCCTGCCTTTCTAAAGTCATCAACATCCAAGTTAACAAACAGATCACTGACCATTTCGAATCTCACCGTACCTTCTCCGCTGTGCAATCCGGTTTCCGAGCTGGACACGGGTGCACCTCAGCCACACTCAAGGTACTAAACGATATCATAACCGCCATCGATAAAAGACAGTACTGTACAGCCCTCTTCTTCGACCTGGCCAAGGATTTCGACTCTGTCAATCACTGTATTCTTATCGGCAGACTCAACAGTCTTGGTTTCTCAAATGACTGACTCGCCTGGTTCACCAACTACTTCTTAGATAGAATTCAATGTGTCAAATCGGAGGGCCTGTTGTCCGAACCTCTGGCAGTCTCTGTGGGGGTACCACAGGGTTCAATTCTCGGACCGGCTCTTTTCTCTGTATATACCAACGATGTTGCTCTTGCTGCGGGTGATTCCTTGATCCACCTCTACTCAGACGACACCATTCTGTATACATCTCGCCCTTCTTTGGACACTGTGTTAACCTCTCTAGGGTAGGGGGCAGTATTTTCACGGCCGGATAAAAAACGTACCCGATTTAAACTGGTTACTGCTCTTTTCCAGAAACGAGAATATGCATATAATTAGTAGATTTGGATAGCAAACACTCTAAAGTTTATAAAACTGTTTGAATGGTGTCTGTGAGTATAACAGAACTCATATGGCAGGCCAAAACATGAGAAGATTTCACACAGGAAGTGCCCTCTCTGACCATTTCTTGTGCTTCTGTAGCATCTCTGTCGAAAATACAGGATCTCTGCTGTAACGTGACAATTTCTAAGGCTCCCATAGGCTCTCTGAAGGTGCCAGAAAGTGGAATGAGATCTCTGCTGTCTCTGGGCTAGGTACAGGAGTGCTGTTTGTGAGGGGTCAGGCTGGTGGCTCAGAGACAGGAGATGCGCGGCCCCGAGAAGTGGCCATGTTTTTCTTTCAGCCTTTGACCGAAAACAACGACGCCCGGTTGGAATATTATCGCTATTTTACGAGAAAAATAGCATAAAAATTGATTTTAAACAGCGTAATGGAATATTTAGAAATTTTTTAAGGTTTTTCGTATTTCGCGCCACTCGATTCCACTGGCTGTTGACTAGGTGGGACGATTCGTCCCACATACCCGAGAGAGGTTAACCTGTCTAGGCGAGGTCAACAGCCAGTGGAATCGCGTGTCGTGAAATACAAATACCTAAAAAAAAACGTAAATTTCTCAAACATATGATTATTTTACACCATTTTAAAGACAAGACTCGTTAATCTAACCACATTGTCCGATTTCAAAAAGGCTTTACAGCGAAAGCAAAACATTAGATTGTCAGGAGAGTACCCAGCCAGAAATAATCAGACACCCATTTTTCAAGCTAGCATATAATGTCACAAAAACCAAAACCACAGCTAAATGCAGCACTAACCTTTGATGATCTTCATCAGATGACACTCCTAGGACATTATGTTATACAATACATGCATGTTTTGTTCAATCAAGTTCATATTTATATCAAAAACCAGCTTTTTACATTAGCATGTGACTTTCAGAACTAGCATACCCACCGAAAACTACTGGTGAATTTACTAAATTACTCACGATAAACGTTCACAAAAAACATAACAATTATTTTAAGATTTATAGATACAGAACTCCTTTATGCAATCGCGGTGTCCGCTTTTCGGTGAAAGCACATTTTGCAATATTCTGAGTAGATAGCCCGGCCATCACAGGCTAGCTATTTTGACACCTACCAATTTTGGCACTCACCAAACTGAGATTTACTATAAGAAAAATTGGATTACCTTTGCTGTTCTTCGTCAGAATGCACTCCCAGGACTTGTACTTTACACCCAATGTTGTTTTGGTTCCGAATAATCCATAGTTATATCCAAATAGCGGCGTTTTGTTCTTGCGTTCAAGACACTATCCGAAGGGTGATGCGCTGGCGCGTATCGTGACAAAAGATTTCAAAATATTCCATTACTGCACTTCGAAGCATGTCAAACACTGTTTAAAATCAATTTTTATGCGATTTTTCTCGTAAAATAGCGATAATATTCCGACCGGGAGACATTGTTTTCGTTCAAAGACTGACAGAAGAAATGGTGTCTTCACGTGCACGCGCGCACCCGTGTCATTGTTCTCAGATCGACCACTATCCAAATGCGCTACTGTTTTTAGCCCAGGGACTACAGAGTCATCATTCAACATTCTGGCGCCTTCTGAGAGCCTATGGGAGCCTTAGAAAATGTCACGTTACAGCAGAGATCCTCTGTTTTCGATAAAGAGGCTATAGAAGGCTTTTTTTATATAAATATGAACTTGATTGAACAAAACATGCATGTATTGTATAACATAATGTCCTAGGGTTGTCATCTGATGAAGATCATCAAAGGTTAGTACTGCATTTAGCTGTCTTCTGGGTTTTTGTGACATTATATGCTAGCTTGAAAAATGGGTGTCTGATTATTTCTGGCTTGGTACTCTGCTGACATAATCGAATGTTTTGCTTTCGTTGTAAAGCCTTTTTGAAATCGGACAGTGTGGTTAGATTAACGAGAGTCTTGTCTTTAAATAGCTGTAAAATAGTCGTATGTTTGAGAAATTGAAGTAATAGGATTTTTAAGGTTTTGAAAATCGCGCCACAGGCTTCAAGTGGCTGTTACGTAGGTGGGACGAATTCGTCCCGCCTAGCCCATAGAGGTTAATTTGCTAAATTGTAATTACTCTGCTACTATGGCCTATTTATTGCCTTACCTCCTTAATCCATTTGCACACACTGTATATAGATTTTTCTGTCGTGTTATTGACTGTACGTTTGTTTATCCCACTTGTAACTCTGTGTTGTTTGTGTCGCACTGCTTTGCTTTATCTTGGCCAGGTCGCAGTTGTAAATGAGAACTTGTTCTCAACTGGCCTACCTGGTTAAATAAATAAATAAAATCTGAACTTTATTGACAACACCCAAATGGATACTGTCATTAACGCAGTTCTTCAATAATTACACATAAAATGTTTGCTAAAGCATTAATAATTATTAAACAGGACATTCAAATGAGCCTTACAATTATAATCCAAAGTAGTGTGAAATGAACTCATAAGCAACCTGGAAATGGATGTTACTCCCCTGAATTTCCCCCATTCACATTCAGAATACATTGTGAAAAACTAAAATCTTTGCTCACCATTTTTGCTCCAGGCAGATATCGTACATCCGTAACTATCGGTTTCCTCATTAGCAGGGAGGAGTTTCTGCAATCAAATTGCCCTCGTGCCGCAATTTTAGCAAACACAGAAAGGGGCCTATATTGGAGACCAAAACTAGTCTGGCACACTGCTTAGAGGTTCAACAACATGAATAACTTATTTCTAGCCTACAATCATTGATGTCACTACGAATGTGAAAACAAGACAAAATATGACTATTCTTGCTCATTTTAAGGCAAATATCAAATAATTTTAACATTCATTACAGACGTCAATTGTTGTCCAACATCATGGCTCCGCTGTTGGCATCACCTTTTACAGTGGATTTCCGCTGTTGTGGGCCTTTAACCATCTGTCTGACTTTGTTGTTCACACAGGAGAGATATGGGACTATCGTGGATCCTCTGGGGAGCCTCAACAACCTCTTGATGCTGAAGAGGCAGAGAAGAGTCTCTCCATATCAGAACACCTCAATAAACACCTGCAGACATCCACAGGGAAGAGAACTCACTGCTGCTCTGACTGTGGGAAGAGATTCACCTCCCCATCAGGCATTAAAATTCATCAGAGAACACACACAGGAGAGAAACCTTATAGCTGTAATCAATGTGGGAAGAGTTTTGGTCTATCTGGAAATATGACTGCACACCAGAGAACACACACAGGAGAGAAACCTTTTAGCTGTAATCAATGTGGGAAGAGTTTTGGTTTGTCTGGAAATCTGACTGCACACCAGAGAACACACACAGGAGAGAAATCGTATAGCTGTGATCAATGTGGGAATAGTTTTACTACATTTGGCACTCTGACTCAACACCAGAGAATACACACAGGAGAGAAATCTTATAGCTGTGATCAATGTGGGAAGAGTTTTGGTGAATCTGGCCATCTGGTATCACACCAGAGAACACACACAGGAGAGAAACCTTATAGCTGTGGTCAATGTGGGAAGAGTTTTACTACATCTAGATATCTGACTATACACCAGCGGAGACACACAGGAGAGAAACTTTATAGCTGTGGTCAATGTGACAAGAGATACTCTGATAAAAGAACTCTGATCAAACATCAGAAAATACATACATGAAGGAATTGTTTCATGATATCAATGAAATGAAATCTCACAATGTGGAATGTTTTAACATTGTAGGAGTATTTTAATGATGTCACAATGTAGAACCCTAAACGTTTGTCCCCTGTTCTATTGATTTCAGCATGATATGGATATTAGCCTCAGGGGGAAAATCCAGGCTCTGAAATGGAAGAGTTACTATTTATGAGATTTAACAAAAAGTGACTAACAAAAAAAGAGTTGTGTTACACTTATCATGTTAGTGACCCACTTGAATCAAAATGCAACACTTCAAAATGTAGCGAGCTGTTTTCTACAAATTGTCCTCTAACCAGGGATGTACACATTATTCCCAGATTCCGTGTGGTTTTTGAGCTGTTCGTTTTAACAGGACGTGTAAACTCATCTTCCTCCTTTCGCATATTGGGGATATCCCACCTAGCAACATGTAATTGAAAAGCTGTTGAAAATAAGACTATGCAACCAAATATTTCATATTTACATTTCATGTAACATTTAGTAATAATTATTTATGTAACCAACTGACTATTATATTGACATTGTTACCCTGCTTTTAGAATATCAGGGTTCATTCTCAGATGTGCAAACCCAAATGTACTAGAGCATGACATTGGGGACTGGGCCCCGTTCCAACAACATGCCTATCTAGTGAACCCTGAAAAGAGAGACAAGCTCTGCAGTGAGGTGGAAAGTTACTATGGATATTGCAGGAGTTTCCTCTTGAAATCAGACATGTCCGTGGTGAGGACAACTTGGTTTCTGATTGTCTCAAGGGTGGGCAGTTAAAAAGTTGAGTGTTTTGTGTTTAGCCAGTGTGTTGCCATGGATCACAATTTATTTTGACTGCATGTTTTTCCTTATTGGAGATGTGTTTTGTTTGGGCTCGTTCCAAGGGGACGAGAGTTCTAGAAGCTAGTGAGTTTTAGGAAGACTAGAGTTCTAGAAGTGTATATATATTGTCTTGAATTGTTGACAGCCAGTGGACACCATGTTTATATTGGTGAAGCATTGTAGTTGATTATAATGTGAATTGGAAGTTTTTTTCTGTTGTTGGTAAGCATTCTCTTAAGTTGTTACCGTCTTTGGTTTTTCCATTTTTGTTTTGAGGTTTGGAATGTAGCACGTAGGACGCACTGATTGGTGTCACCTCGTTAGTCAGTATGTGTTACACCTGTGCTGGCTTGTCCATCTCGTTAGTGGGAAGGTGTTTCACCTGAGCTGGTCCAGGTTCTATTTAAGAGTGTCTGGCCCAGTGCTCCAGTTGTCTTGATACATGTGGAGAGTCAACACCTTTAGTTGTTCTACTTCCTGTCTTTAAGTTTGGTGTGGGTTTTTCTTTTGTGGACACTGAGAGCAAAACTGCAAGATTATGTTATAATACTTTTATTGCATCAAATGGTTGTTTGATGCAACAGAATAGAGGGTTCTTAGAACTATTGTGTCTGTGTGTTCTACTGAGGATGGGCCTCTGGGAGAAAACACTGACAGGAGATTTACAATGTATTTTGGGTGATAAAACCTAAAGAGACCGCATTTCAGAACATGAGTTAATGTTTCTGTTCTATATGGTACCAGGGAGAGATGACCCCAGGGCCAGACCCTGGTCTCTACACAAAGAGTACTGTTTTTACAGCAGATACTGTCTGCTGAGAATTATAAGTATCTTTCATACAAATCTTAACCTTGTGACCCGTTCTATACATCTGTTGTTCGTCATGTAGGTTGAAAGGGCTATAAAAGACCTTTGTACTTTTGTCCCGTGGGTCATCTCTCAATGAATCATCTGGGGGTGATTTGTCGACCAGCCATCATTATCGTAGGGCACTCAATTGATTCACTTTATATGTGTGTGTTGTATTGACCTGCTCCCTTATAAGTGAATAAAGATTTAGTTTAAGAATAACTCTGACTTGTGTGATAAGTTTGTCTCAATTAATATTAAAGAAATTCACCACAATTGGCGATGGGGATGTGAATCTTCACTTGGTGACCGCTCCTGACGACCTGGGTAAATGGTGCGCCAGGGATCCCTCTAACTTGGGATCTCAGGGAGACCACACTTCGGGAACAGGACAAATGGACCAACCTTTGATCTGAGAGGCAGCGAGCCGAGTGGATACCATCAGTATAGTATATATAGTGGATACCATCAGTATAGTATATATAGTGGATACCATCAGTATAGTATATATAGTGGATACCATCAGTATAGTATATATAGCGGATACCATCAGTATAGTATATATAGTGGATACCATCAGTATAGTATATATAGTGGATACCATCAGTATAGTATATATAGTGGATACCATCAGTATAGTATATATAGTGGATACCATCAGTATAGTATATATAGTGGATACCATCAGTATAGTATATATAGTGGATACCATCAGTATAGTGTATATAGTGGATACCATCAGTATAGTATATATAGTGGATACCATCAGTATAGTATATATAGTGGATACCACATCTCCAACGTAGTTTAAAAAAAGAGGTGAGTGAAACACGCAAAGTGGAGTTTTTAGAAAAGCCTCGTAGGCTCTGAGTGTGTATTGCTGTGTGGAGGTGTAAACAGGGCCCAGTCAGGAGGCTCTGAGTGTGTATTCCTGTGTGGAGGTGTAAACAGGGCCCAGTCAGTAGGCTCTGAGTGTGTATTCCTGTGTGGAGGTGTAAACAGGGCCCAGTCAGGAGGCTCTGAGTGTGTATTCCTGTGTGGAGGTGTAAACAGGGCCCAGTCAGGAGGCTCTGAGTGTGTTTTCCTGTGTGGAGGTGTAAACAGGGCCCAGTCAGGAGGCTCTGAGTGTGTATTCCTGTGTGGAGGTGTAAACAGGGCCCAGTCAGAAGGCTCTGAGGCTGAGTCAGCTATCTGTGAACTGGATGAAAACTAGAATCTGTGTTTACTAGTTAAGACCATTTGTGATATAGTATAAGATGGTACGGTGCACCTGGAATTATTTTAAACCTGTACCCCATTTTAGAAGTATTGAAAGATGTAAATGTATGAGTTTCATTATCCTAGGAACTAACCATTAGATAAATGTGAAAATATTCCTGCAGGTTAAAATATTGTTGAAAAACAACTAATTGATTAGGTATGTTTGGGAATAGCATTGTGTGACTGTGATATGAGAGTTGTGTGACTGTGGTATGAGAGTTGTGTGACTGTGGTATGAGAGTTGTGTGACTGTGATATGAGAGTTGTGTGACTGTGATATGAGAGTTGTGGAAATGAGTCTTAATCTGATGTTTGGATAGTAACATAGAAATATGCTGAATCAGATGATTGAAATGTGGATAATAAGCGGGATGATATTTTAGAAAGCAGCGGAAGGTCTATAGTTCCTGGGAGGCTTGATTTTGCCGTGGTCTCTGGGAGGTTAGAGAACCGTTGAGGATCCCATGGTCATTGTCTGGGAAACAAAAGTTTATTTTTTGTTCTGCTGGGAGGATGTTTGGAGAGATGCTTCGTTGCTATGGAGAGTCCCTGAAAAAGCAAATGGAATGGTTGTCGTGACTACCTGAGAATTTCTTACGTTTTATATGGATTCTGTGAATATATGAAAATATGATGAATTGTATGTGTGTATAATCGATTACTAGAGGTTTGATGAAGTAATACTGGGAATATAATTAGATACAATTTAAACAACCCATATGTAGACGAACGTAGGTTTTGAGTTGGTATCTTTAATGGATTATTTGATAAAGATGAGGTTTAAGCATTATTAAACTGTCTACAAAGTCTGGGCAGTTGTCTCAGAAACTGATGGGAGTGTGTCCACTTTAGGGTAAGTTGCCCTAAGGATGAAACTATAAAACGTCCGGGTACCTTAATTGAAATAAAACTGCCCTTAAGGCGTAGGGTTCTTCCCAGTATGAGAGGAGTTGCTAGATTTATTGAATAAACCTTTTTCCATAAAGTTAGAGTGAACCAAGGTGTCTGACTAGCTGTTGATGTTGAAGAAGCGTCCCGTAAAGGTTCCTGGAGTTTAGGGGTTCTTCAAATTGAACATTGAAACTGTGGGGGAACCCCTATAAGTTCCTCAAAGAACATTTTGGTGTGCACTGCCGGGCGCAGTGCACACTGACCAGGTCGCCAGGTGTACGGTGTTTCCCCCGACACATTGGTGCTGCTGGCTTCCGGGTTGGATGGGCATTGTGTCAAGTACCAGCGCGGCTAGGTTGGGTTGTGTTTCGGAGGACGCAGGGCTCTCGACCTTCGCCTCTCCAGAGTCCGTATGGGAGTTGCAGCGATGAGACAAGACTGTAAGTACCAATTGGGGAGAAAAAAGGGGTGAAAAAAATATATATATTTAAAAAATGGTGAGCAAAGATTAGTTTTCACAATGTATTCTGAATATTACAGCACTAGATCAGGAGTGCTACTCAAGGAAACTCACATTAAGCTCTGTGTCTATTCACTAATTCACCACCGTGGGGGAAACTCAGGGGAGTTCTCATAGGCTGACAGCAAAAATAGCCTCAATTTACAGGTTGATTATGATTATTATTATCATCATTTGACACTACTTTGGATTATAATTGTAAGGCTCGTTTGAATGTCCTGATTTAATATAATGTTTGTGTTATTGTCAAATGTACTACTTTATATTTAAAAACGACTTCAACCAGTAAAATGATCATTGGCTAGTTTTCCATCAGCCTGACATCAGCCTGACAATGAGGTTTTGTCCACTAAGTGTATGCCAAAATGGTCTATAATCTCACCTAACAATAACATAGGTGACTTTATGGGTCCTACAGTAGGTCTAACAACAACATAGACTAATCCCAAAACTTCAATTTTTCAAACATATGACTATTTTACACCATTTTAAAGACAAGACTCTCGTTAATCTAACCACACTGTCCGATTTCAAAAAGGGTTTACAGCGAAAGCAAAACATTAGATTATGTCAGCAGAGTACCCAGCCAGAAATAATCAGACACCCATTTTTCAAGCTAGCATATAATGTCACATAAACCCAAACCACAGCTAAATGCAGCACTAACCTTTGATGATCTTCATCAGATGACACGTCTAGGACATTATGTTATACAATACATGCATGTTTTGTTCAATCAAGTCCATATTTATATCAAAAAACAGCTTTTTACATTAGCATGTGACGTTCAGAACTAGCATTCCCACCGAACACTTCCGGTGAATTTACTAAATTACTCACGATAAACGTTCACAAAAAACATAATTATTTTAAGAATTATAGATACAGAACTCCTCTATGCACTCGATATGTCCGATTTTAAAATAGCTTTTCGGTGAAAGCACATTTTGCAATATTCTGAGTAGATAGCCCAGCCATCATGGCTAGCTATTTTGACACCCATCAAGTTTGACCCTCACCAAACTCCGATTTACTATAAGAAAAATTGGATTACCTTTGCTGTTCTTCGTCAGAATGCACTCCCAGGACTGCTACTTCAATAACAAATGTTGGTTTGGTTCAAAATAATCCATTGTTATATCCAAATAGCGGCGTTTTGTTCGTGCATTCAAGACACTATCCAAGGGTGACGAACGGTTACACGCCCGACGCGTTTCGTGACAAAAAAATTATAAATATTCCATTACCGTACTTCGAAGCATGTCAACCGCTGTTTAAAATCTATTTTTATGCTATTTTTCTCGTAAAAAAGCGATAATATTCCGACCGGGAGTCGTTGTTTACGTTCAAAGACGAAAGAATAAAAACATGGGGCACGCGTGCGCCAGTCTCTGTACTCTGTTCGACCACTATCAAAATGCGCTACTGTTTATCAGCCAGGGCCTGCAAAGCCACGATTCAGCTTTTTGCCGCCTTCTGAGAGCCTATGGGAGCCGTAGGAAGTGTCACGTAACAGCAGAGATCCCTTGTTTTGGATAGAGATGATCAAGAAGGCCAAGAAATGGTCAGACAGGGTACTTCCTGTACAGAATCTTCTCAGGTTTTGGCCTGCCAAATGAGTTCTGTTATACTCACAGACACCATTCAAACAGTTTTAGAAACTTTGGAGTGGTTTCTATCCAAAGCTAATAATTATATGCATATTCTAGTTTCTGGGCAGGAGTAATAATCAGATTAAATCGGGTACGTTTTTTATCCGGCCGTGAAAATACTGCCCCCTATCCATAACAGGTTAAATGATTTAATCCTTAAATTTAATACCTCACTTCACCGACCCAGGAAGTGGCGGAGCCAAACAGGTGTTGTAACTCGTTCATAACTGGCACGCTGATTGGTAGAAATGGTAAGATAAATTGGCACTTCAAACGGAAATGGAAAAAGTTTGCCTATTTTACCGGAAACTTCAGGAGCATAACGTCAGAATTAACGAAGGCCAGCAGCAGGTGGGGAATTGGTTATTTTCTTCTGGTTATATTGACCTCTGGCTTCCTCAAGTAATTTGTGTGTGTTAATTATTTAATCAAACGCTTGAAGCATCAGTTCAGTTCAAGTTCTGCACATACAGTTGATTTTATTAAACACATGGGGTGTGTCTATATGAACAAATACACGTCATAAAATTTCAACCAATCAATTGGTAGAAAGAATACAGTAGGCTGTATCTCTCTAGGTCATGCCAGTAGTATGTAACTCTCTAGGTCATGCCAGTAGGTTACAGTAGGTTGTATCTCTCTAGGTCATGCCAGTAGGTTACAGTAGGTTGTAACTCTCTAGGTCATGCCAGTAGGTTACAGTAGGTTGTATCTCTCTAGGTCATGCCAGTAGGCTACAGTAGGTTGTAACTCTCTAGGTCATGCCAGTAGGTTACAGTAGGTTGTATCTCTCTAGGTCATGCCAGTAGGCTACAGTAGGTTGTATCTCTCTAGGTCATGCCAGTAGGTTACAGTAGATTGTAACTCTCTAGGACATGCCAGTAGGTAACAGTAGGTTGTAACTCTCTAGGTCATGCCAGTAGGTTACAGTAGGTTGTATCTCTCTAGGTCATGCCAGTAGGTTACAGTTGGTTGTATCCAAGTGGAAACAATTATCAACCCAATGTGGAAAGTGTTGAATTTGGTCAACAACAAAATGAATGGCGTATTTGCTACGTGAGGTTTACTTGATCTAACAGAAGTTTCGTAATGATTAAGTTGTTACGTGGACACGTGACATACCGACAACTTTGATAAAAACACTATTGGAGTTGTCTCCAGATCGCTATGCATATTCATGCTAGTAGCTTAGCATCTCTCTCCATTGAATACAGGTGGTTGACGTCAACAACCCTCATAGAATATAAACAATAGATTACAATAATAAGATGTATCCACCAATCCAAAGACAGGATAGGTGGGAGATAGACAACCCACAGTGCAGCTTTGTGGACAACGACTCCCCTTGTTAGGGCGGAGAGACATCTTGTCATTATATCCATAATCTTTGGTGTAGCCAACCCAACTCTCACATGGCTCTATTGGGGGGCACGGTGTGTAGTAAAACATCACTACATTAAAATCACTACATGCCGTGGCCCCCCAGTCTGCGGTCAGCAGATAGACCCTCCTCAAATATATATGTTAAGTCACTTTTTGGAAACGGAACGTCGTCTGATTCTAGACATATCAGTCATCATCCCAGGGCCCTCCGTTGAAGAGGTATTGATGAGCCAACTCCGAATATCCAAAGTTTAAAACTAATTGAAGGCGGTACTTACTGGTGTTAATCAGATCTCCTATCTCCTCCTCTTCATCTTGCAATGTGACAGTAATCTCTCCTTCCTTCTTCACTCCAAAAACAGCATCATCCTCTTCTTCCTCTTGTTTAACTGAAACGTCTTTCTCTTCTTCTTTCACTGTAACAGCCTCACCCTCTACTTCTTGTTTTACTGTAACATCCTCTTCTTCCTTCTCCTCTTTCATGACAATGTTCAGCCCCAGAGCTTCTTTCTCCGTCCAGCAGACCTCCTCTTCTTTAACAGGAGGGGAGTAGTTTAGGGAGCTCATGTTCGGGGATGTTAGCTAGCTAGCTAGCTATCATTAGCGACTAGGCTAATGCTAACTTAACCAGCCAGCTACTATAGCTGACTAATAAAAAGAACGTAATATTAAATTAAATAGGTTAACAAGTAGATACGACAGAAGTGTGTCTAAAACACAGTAGCTAATATAGACCGAAAGCGTATAAATAGCTTGATTCTTTCGGCTATGTTGGCTAGCAAGCTACCGAGGTGGTTGACGAGCTGTTTATGAAGAACCGTCCACTAGATTATACGTCACGCTGCAGCATCGCCTGAAAGACGCACATCGCCGTCTGCTCACTGGAGGGAAACGCAGTTGAGGATCAGATTTTATTTTCAGACAAAGATTATTTTACATGGATTTAATTAAATAATACTATTATATTGAGACATACAAACACAGGGATGTGTTGGTTGATTAGTGAGAATAAAACATGTTTACCACAGCACATTTAAGGCAGTTTAATTAACCTGTTAGGGCTAGGGGGCAGTATTTGCACGGCTGGATAAAAAAAATGTACCCGATTTAATCTGGTTACTAATCCTACCCAGTAACTAGAATATGCATATACTTATTATATATGGATAGAAAACACTCTAAAGTTTCTAAAACTGTTTGAATGGTGTCTGTGAGTATAACAGAACTCATTTGGCAGGCAAAACCCTGAGACATTTTCTGACAGGAAGTGGATACCTGATGTGTTGTATTACCTTTAAACCTATCCCATAGAAAAACACAGGGGCTGATGAATATTTTGGCACTTCCTATTGCTTCCACTAGATGTCACCAGCCTTTACAAAGTGTTTTGAGTCTTCTGGAGGGAGATCTGACCGAACAAGAGCCATGGAACGATGATGGCCCATTAGACACCTGGCGCGCGAGTTCATGTTGGGTACCCTCGTTCCAATACGTTATAAAAGAGTATGCATTCGTCCACCTTGAATATTATTCATGTTCTGGTTAAAAAAGGCCCTAATGATTTATGCTATACAACGTTTGACATGTTTGAACGAACGGAAATATATTTTTTCCCCTCGTTCATGACGAGAAGTCCGGCTGGCTTAGATCATGTGCTAACAAGACGGAGATTTTTGGACATAAATGATGAGCTTTTTTGAACAAAACTACATTCGTTATGGACCTGTGATACCTGGAAGTGACATCTGATGAAGAGAATCAAAGGTAATGGATTATTTACATAGTATTTTCGATTTTAGATCTCCCCAACATGACGTCTAGTCTGTATCGCAACGCGTATTTTTCTGGGCGCAGTGCTCAGATTATTGCAAAGTGTGATTTCCCAGTAAGGTTATTTTTAAATCTGGCAAGTTGATTGCGTTCAAGAGATGTAAATCCATAATTCTTTAAATGACAATATAATATTTTACCAATGTTTTCTAATTTTAATTATTTAATTTGTGGTGTTGACTTGACTGCCGGTTATTGGAGGGAAACGATTTCCTCAACATCAATGCCATAGTAAAACGCTGTTTTTGGATATAAATATGAACTTGATAGAACTAAAAATGCATGCATTGTCTAACATAATGTCCTAGGAGTGTCATCTGATGGAGATTGTAAAAGGTTAGTGCATCATTTTAGCTGGTTTTATGGTTTTGGTGGCCCTGTCTTTGAATTGACAAAACATTACACACAACTCTTGTAAATGTACTGTCCTAACATACTCTAAATTTATGCTTTCGCCGTAAAACCTTTTTGAAATCGTAAAACGTGGTTAGATTAAGGAGATGTTTATCTTTCAAAGGGTGTAAAATAGTTGTATGTTTGAAAAATTTGAATTTTGACATTTATTTGGATTCAAATTTGCCGCTCTTGAAATGCACCTGCTGTTGATGGAGTGCACCACGGGGGGGACGCTAGCGTCCCACCTAGCCCATAGAGGTTAAGTCAAACAACATCTAAATAAGTAGCCATCTACTATCGGTCGATACTGCTCCTACATGGACTAAAAATACA
Organism: Salmo salar; assembly: GCF_965601325.2. Lineage (NCBI taxonomy): Eukaryota > Metazoa > Chordata > Actinopteri > Salmoniformes > Salmonidae > Salmo > Salmo salar. The sequence goes on from NW_027675387.1 coordinate 729,143, forward strand.
TCATGTAGATGTATATAATGAACAGACTAGGTCTATACTGCTCCTACATGGTGTAACAATACATCATGTAGATGTATATAATGAACAGACTAGGTCTATACTGCTCCTACATGGTGTGACAATATATCATGTAGATGTATATAATGAACAGACTAGGTCTATACTGCTCCTACATGGTGTAACAATACATCATGTAGCTGTATATAATGAACAGACTAGGTCTATACTGCTCCTACATGGTGTAACAATACATCATGTAGATGTATATAATGAACAGACTAGGTCTATACTGCTCCTACATGGTGTAACAATACATCATGTAGATGTATATAATGAACAGACTAGGTCTATACTGGTCCTACGTGGTGTAACAATACATCATGTAGATGTATATAATGAACAGACTAGGTCTATACTGCTCCTACATGGTGTAACAATGCATCATGTAGATGTATATAATGAACAGACTAGGTCTATACTGCTGCTACATGGTGTAACAATACATCATGTAGATGTATATAATGAACAGACTAGGTCTATACTGCTCCTACATGGTGTAACAATACATCATGTAGATGTATATAATGAACAGACTAGGTCTATAATGGTTCCAAATAATCCATAGTTATATCCAAATAGCTGCGTTTGGTCTTGCGTTCAAGACACTATCCGAAGGGTGAAGCGCCGGCGCGTATCGTGACAAAAAATTTCAAAATATTCCATTACCGTACTTCGAAGCATGTCAAATGCTGTTTAAAATAAATTTATATGCGATTTTTCTCGTAAAATAGCGATAATATTCCGACCGGGTCGACGTTGTTTTTGTTCAAAGACTGAAAATGTAAAATGGACTCTTCACGTGCACACGTGCGCCCGTTTCATTGTTCTCAGATCGACCACTATCCAAATGCGCTACTGTTTTTCAGCCAGGGACTGCAGAGTCATCATTCATAAACAGGTTAAACCGCAGCCGTCGACACAGCAGTTCTTAAAAGAGGAAGTAAACATAGACAAATCTATGTTAAAATTGTCAGTCTAGAGCATCAGTGAAAGGGATTTCGAAATGGGAGAAGTTAGGAGCAATTTATATAAGGACGGTATTTGGTATCATGATAAGTTACCAATACTACCTAAGTCAATGTTTAGAGATGCAGCAAGATTGACACATGGGCAGAGCCATGTGTCAACAGGGGGGATAGTAGAGCAGGTTCGGAAACACTTTGTGGCCTATTGGATAACGAACTATTTAAAAAATCATTTTTTATAATAGATAAGTATATTAAATGGGAAGAAGCGGTCCCAACTTACTGGGTGGACACGATTAGGGTAGTTGGTTTACTAGGATCTATCTCTTTAAATAATGGATTACATTTTAGCTGATCAGGTAAACCATATAGAATGCCAGAGTTAGGGAGGCCAGAACAGGTAGACATAGAAGTTGAAGATATACTAACAGAACACATGGTTAACCAAACCCGTATGTCCGAGACTTTGTGTCCAACAGGTGAATTACAGAAGACGATTCACTCAATCCAACCAGGAGACTGGGTGTGGATCCAGTCCCTGAGGAGAAAAGAACTGGAAGCAGCCACGGTGGGAGGGCCCATACCAAGTGTTCCTGGTAATAGCCTTCACAGTGAGAATAGCTGAAAGAGCTACCTGGGTTCATATCACACATTGCGGGAGGGTAAGACACACTGACACTGTCGAACAATCACAGAGTTAGGAGAAGAACCGAATACCAATAAGGTTCGGGGGTTACCTCTCTAACGAAGATTCCCTAACCCGCCCAATCCTCACTATGTGCATTCATAGAAGTGAAAGTGTGGGTTGGCCTCTAGCCAGTGATATATTCTCTGGGAGGGGGTGGGGCTTTACAGGGGTACTGGTCAGTCTGAGCTGTCTGATTGTGGGAGCCATATTCCTAATACACCATGAACTACTCGACAAGTCAGAAAGTGGTAACTTGACCCATAGTCTAGAAGATGAGGAGTTTTTATGGCCTAGGTACAAAAGGTCACTCGATCTGGATAAAAAGGAAGTGAGAGTAAAGTTAGGGAAGGATGTCTCAATAGAGTTCTATGCAGACCAAATGGGGTCCCTAACCTCATGGCAGTCTAGGACTCGGACTTCATGGGGAAGATATCTGTGTAGATCCCGGTGTAACTCATGGAATCAGGTCATAGCTCACACAGAGAGAGAAGGCTATGTCAATCCACACATCCAATATAGAAACAGATGGAGTATAGTGAAGGCCAGGGTTTTTGACTGCAATCCAGAGCAAGGGAAGTATTGCTTGAAGATAGGAATGACCATTAAAAGCATAAAGAAAGAGGATTTAGGGTTATGGTATGTTGGCCTTGACTAGACCATTGTCGACACTGCGGTACCATTCCAAGTAGTAGAGGTTAGGACAGGAGATAGTTCTACCGCCAGCCAGAATACCAGTAGTACCCCTGATAAAACGGACATTACCGTGTAGTCATCCAGAGGCAAGGACCGGTGAGGATAGTTCAGACGAAAGATCTTAAGGAAGTGATTGAGGTGGAGACTTGGTTTGGGGATTCCAACCTATGGCTGGAATGGATTCAGTATACAGCTAGATCAGTAGCTAAAGAAGAAGGTTATGCCTGCACAACAGCCAAACTTCAGTTGACAACCATCCCCTTTCTACTCGATGGAATTAATTTACCAAAGGGAATGGCCTGTATGGTAAAGCTGTTCATGAAGGCAAGGAAGCCAAACAGTTGCACTGATCTGCATTATCTGTATCCTATGTGCCTGTTAGATCCAGACTTCCCCTTTCACAGTCGCAGGAGGAGACTATTATTGTGTGGCTCGACACAACACACACGGATGGAACGTAGGGGAAGTAAGAACATGCAATAGGACAGAGAATGTTACAACTGACGAGACAATGAGGGACCTGACTGGGTGGTTGAGTTCCGAGGACTTTAGTAAGATAAAAAGGCAGAGAGCGGATGTCTGGTGGTTGTGTGGAGGTATGAAGCTGTGGCCAAACCTGCCTGCAAATTGTACTGGTATTTGTGCATTGGTACAGTTAGGCATGCCCTTCACCCTTATACAACACAAAGACCTAGTGCCAGGTGAAAGAGAGGGGAGGAGTGCTCCGTCAGGGTCCTTTGACGATAGAATTTACATTGATAGCATTGGGGTTCCAAGGGGGGTGCCTGATGAGTTTAAAGCAAGGAATCAGATATGGGCTGGATTGGAATCAAGTCTTTTTTGGTGGTTGACTCTCAATAAAAATGTGGATTGGATAAATTACATTTATTATAACCAACAGCGTTTCATCAACTATACCAGAGAGGCAATTCAAGGGTTAGCAGAACAGACAGCTGCGACCACTTTGATGGTATGGCAGAATAAAATAGCTTTGGATATGCTTCTGGCTGAAAAGGGTGGTGTGTGTGTGATGTTCGGATCTGAATGCTGTACTTTCACCCCTGAGAACACAGCTCCAGATGGATCAGTGACCAAGGCCCTGGCCGGTCTAAACAATTTAGCTCAGGAGTTAGCAGAAAATTCCAGGGTGGACACGGCACTCACGGGATGGTTTGATAGTACGTTCGGAAAATGGAAAAAGGTTGTAATCACTGTGTTGTGGGCTGCTTTCACCTGTATGACTGTGTTGATATTATGTGGTTGTTGTTTGGTCCCTTGTGTGAGAGGTCTCATTTCCAGGGCTCTGGAGAAATCGATGACGGAGCAGATGGTGAGATACGGACCGATTCCAAGTTCAGACCAGTGGGATGACAAATACCTACCGCCGAGCCTGGTGGAGGATTCATTCAATTACGAGGAGCCCATGTTAGACGAGACCATCTTTAATGTTTAGGAAGACTGTTTCTCTAAATGAAGGTCATAGCAAAAATCCTAATCCGAAGAGTTATGACTGGACATAGGCTTAGAACAGTCATTGATAAGTATGTAATGAAAATACATGTATTCGTTTTCTTTGATCTAGTTTGATTTTGTGTGACATTTCTGAATCCAATAAAAATAGATGTGTTATAGTGTATGTGAAATATTTAGCCAATAGGGTTGATTGTAATGGAAATAATATGATTAAAGGTTTGACTAAATGATTTCACCCTAAAAAAGGTATAACCGAGTGATTATAAGATGAATGTACTAATGTGTGTGTGTCAGAAAAGTTGACCTCTTGGGGCTACCCTAGGTTAGGGAGCGCCACAGCGCATTTTGAAAAAAATTCGTTCCCATTTTCAACGGCCTACTAATCAAACTCAGAAGCTAGGACATGCATATACTTATTATATATGGATAGAAAACACCCTAAAGTTTCTAAAACTGTTTGAATGGTGTCTGTGAGTATAACAGAACTCATATGGCAGTCAAAACCCCGAGACCGATTGAAACAGGAAGTGTAATTCTGAATTGTGGACTCGACTTCATCACTTTGCCTATTAATCAAACCGTGAGCAATGGTTCACTGAGCACTTCCTATTGCTTCCACTAGATGTCCCCAGTCTTTTCACAGTGGTTTGAGCCTTATACAGTCGAAACTCAGTGAATGATACGCGTTGGAAATTGGTCACAGGGGATGGGCCATCACCATTATGACGTCGGCGGCCCTGTCTACCCCCACCTTTGGAAGTGTTTCAAAACACTCTGCAATCGTCCCCGTCAAATCTTATTGGCTCTCTTGGTGTTACAGGCCCTGAAGATTAATGTTTTACAACGTTTGACATGTTTGAACGAACCTAGAGGAGGGGAAAAGTACATTTTCCTAAACTTCTGTCCCGCGCACGTCGGAAGATTTGGAGATAGCCCTAGGACACGCTACCAACAGCAGGCTAATGGAACATGAATTATGGACTTTTTCGACCGAAAATACATCTGTTGTGGACCTGGGATTCTGAGTGCTTTCTGATGAAGACAACTAAAGGTAGGCGATTATTGACAATATTATACAAGATGAGATGTGACATGCGATTGTTCCAAGATGGCGCGGCGCTAGTATTCCAGGCTCATTTTCTGAGTATCGCATCTCCTTTTATCGCAAAGTGTGATTACCCAGTAAAGTTAATTTAAAATCTGGTATGACAGGTGTTCTCAAGAGATATTCATCTATAAATGTTAGATTGACAATATAAATTAAAAAAATTGTTTTCGAATAGTAATAAATGGAATTATGCACTGTTTCCCGGGACGCATTTGAGGGGAAAATAGTTAGTCAACTCAGACGCCGATGTAAAATACTGTTTTTATATATAAATATGACCTTTATTGAACAAAAGAATGCATGCTGTGTGTAACATGATGTCCTAGGTGTGTCATCTGATGAAGTTTGTAAAAGGTTAGTGCTGCATTTAGCTGTCTTCTGGGTTTATGTGACATTATATGCTAGCTTGAAAAATGGGTGTCTGATTATTTCTGGCTTGGTACTCTGCTGACATTATCTAATGTTTTGCTTTCGCTGTAAAGCCTTTTTGAAATCGGACAACGTGGTTAGATTAAGGAGATGTTTATCTTTCAAAGAGTGTATGTTTGAAAAATTTGAATTTTGACATTTATTTGGTTTCAAATTTGCCGCTCTTGAAATGCACCTGCTGTTGATAGGGTGCACCACGGGTGGCACGCTAGCGTCCCACATAGCCCCAAGAGGTTAATGATTTAGCAATGTAAGTAACCAGACAGCAGACAACTTGTGACCACTGTGAAACTGATAACAGGAAGAAGGTCTCCCCACCCAGGGAGGGGAGAAACCTTTAGGCTTGCAGTAGATTATGTAACATGGGGCAGGATATGATAAGCAATGTATGAGATGGAGAAGACTTGTAAATAAGCATTGACAGTGTTAAAGAAGAGGAGGGGCATTTGTAAGGGGTATGACATATGGTATGACCAAATGTCAGGTATAAAAGGCTGTGTACATTGTATGATATTCAGAGCTCTCGTAAATAAACATTCTGACAAATTGTAGCTTGGCTCTCCGTCTGCGTCATTCAACCAGAATTTTACACCCTCTGGGGGGCAGACAGAGTAGTTTGATTGAAGTTCGGTTTATGAACATTGGGAACAGAATTCCCATGACAGAAGGTAGAAACTAAGGCCTGTAGGACCTGCCTTGTTGATAGTGTTGTTAAGAAGGTAGAGCAGGGCTTTATTATGGACAGACTTCTCCCCATCTTAGCTACTGTCGTATCAATATGTTTTGACCATGGCAGTTTACAATCCAGGGTTACTCCAAGCAGTTTAGTCACCTCAACTTGCTCAATTTCCACATTATTCATTACGAGATGAACAGGTGAGCAGTACGCGTCTATGTAATGAGAGCATGAACAGTGTGAGGACCGTTAAAACATCTTAGGGCTAGGGGGCAGTTTTCGGAAGTTCGGAGAGTCTGGCGAGCCCAAAGTAAAATGCCTGTTACTCAGGCCCAGAAGCTATGCATAGAATTGGTAGATTTGGATAGAAAACACTCTGACGTTTCCAAAATTGTTAAAATAATGTCTGTGAGTATAACAGAACAGTTATGGCAGGCGAAAACCCGAAGAAAATCCGACCAAAAAATAAATAAAATCACAGGCTCATATTTGTAAAGCTATTGAAAACTCCTATGTCCATCACCCAGATTGCAATTCATAATAGCATCCACTAGATGTCAACAGTATTTATTCAAGGTTTTGAGGCTTCTATTTTGAAAAATAAATAAATATTTACACTTTCAGTGAGCTGACTGCTTGGGTCACATCAGTGTTTTTGCGCGCGATGGAGAGCGTGCACACTTGCGAATTTGTCATTCCTATTGAACACAGTACTTTCCGTATGAAATATTATATTTATTTACATTTTAGACAACCTGAGGATGATATAGACACGTTATTTGACTTGTTTGGACGAAATTTACTGGTAGCTTTTAGAACTTCTTTGTCTGCATGTTGAAGGAGTGGATTTCTGAAGTCATGGCGCCTGCTAAACAGACTATTTTGGCATATAAAGAAGGACTTTATCGAACAAAACGACCATTCATTCTGTAGCTGGGACCCTTGGAATTGCAAACAGAGGAAGATCTTCAAAGGTAAGTGATTTATTTTATCGCTATTTGGGATTCTGTGACGCCTGTGCTTGTTTGGAAAATATGTTGTTGTGGGGTGGTCCTCAGATAATCGAAACCTATGCTTTCACCGTAAAGCCTTTTTGATATCTGACAACGCAGTTCGATTGCCAAGATTCTAAGCTTTTAAATGATGTATGACACTTGTATTTTCATGAATGTTTAATATATTTCTATTTTGAATTTGGAGCTCTGCAATTTCACCGGATGTTGTCGTAGATGTTTCACTAGCGGTCTGCGAGCACTAAGAGTTATTAAAACCATGTGCCCTGATTTAGTTAAAACTGGTTCCATCAGAGCCCTTACAAAACCTTTTACAACTGATTCATCACTCTCATACCTTATAGGGTCCAGAGTTTTCCTGGTTAGGTCAACAGATAAGGACAAACTGTTCCCATCATAGCCCTTACAAAACCTTTTTACAACTGATTCATCACTGTCATACCTTATAGGGTCCAGAGTTTTCCTGGTTAGGTCAACAGATAAGGACAAACTCTGGGCCCCAGAGTTCATCACTGTCATACCTTATAGGGTCCAGAGTTTTCCTGGTTTAGTCAACAGATAAGGACAAACTGTTCCCATCATAGCCCTTGCAAAACCTTTTAACAACTGATTCATCACTGTCATACCTAATAGGGTCCAGAGTTTTCCTGGTTAGGTCAAGAGATAAGGACAAACTCTGGGCCCCAGGGCAAAAAAATTGCCTCCCCCCCACTCTGGGACCTATGGTTGCCACCAGTCTGCTTGCCGTTCTCAGTTATCGTCAGGTTCTGTTTGTGGATGATCAGGGCTTTATTCAGAAAAAGTTTATTGGGCTACTTTGATTTGCCAATTGGGCGAGATGTGAATTCCGTGTTTATCTTCATGGACAAACTTGTTGTTCTAACCTACGGTGGCTCAGCTTCAAGGAAACGTATCTGCTGTTTGTATTTCCAGCTAAGTCCCTTCCTGTTCCATGGTTTAACAAGCGATGACCACTCTACTTCCATTGTCAACTACCTCCTCACATGAACTGGAAGCCACGTCTCATGTGGCCCACTCAAACACTGGCACATTGAATGTTTCCTCTCCAAGCACGATGAGGGAACCCCTGTCAATTTTTCTCTCATTACTTTATGTAGAGTCAATCACAATCACAATCACATTATTACACATCTATGATTTGACTCCTTGCTTGGACTAACTCATTCTTAGCTCTTTGGTCTCACTGTGTAGTGTTTTTGTGTTATTGTCTTCCCAGTCAAATCCTGCCCTGCACTGGTCAAGCCTCTGAACACCTCAACTCATGCCTCATACCCTCATTCAATCACTGCTGTGATCCCTTCCCAAAATGGTGTAAGTAGCCCTCTCATTCCTATTCCCCATAATATTGTACTATAAGTGTCTTTAACCTCTATGGGCTAGGTGGGACGCTAGCGTGCCACCCGTGGTGCACTCCATCAACAGCAGGTGCATTTCAAGAGCGGCAAATTTGAATCCAAATAAATGTCAAAATTCAAATTTTTCAAACATACAACTATTTTACACCCTTTGAAAGATAAACATCTCCTTAATCTAACCACGTTTTACGATTTCAAAAAGGTTTTACGGCGAAAGCATAAATTTAGAGTATGTTAGGACAGTACATTTACAAGAGTTGTGTGTAATGTTTTGTCAATTCAAAGACAGGGTCACCAAAACCATAAAACCAGCTAAAATGATGCACTAACCTTTTACAATCTCCATCAGATGACACTCCTAGGACATTATGTTAGACAATGCATGCATTTTTAGTTCTATCAAGTTCATATTTATATCCAAAAACAGCGTTTTACTATGGCATTGATGTTGAGGAAATCGTTTCCCTCCAATAACCGGCAGTCAAGTCAGCGTCACAAATTAAATAATTAAAATTAGAAAACATTGGTAAAATATTATATTGTCATTTAAAGAATTATAGATTTACATCTCTTGAACGCAATCAACTTGCCAGATTTGAAAATAACCTTACTGGGAAATCACACTTTGCAATAATCTGAGCACTGCGCCCAGAAAAATACGCGTTGCGATACAGACTAGACGTCATGTTGGGGAGATCTAAAATCGAAAATACTATGTAAATAATCCATTACCTTTGATTCTCTTCATCAGATGTCACTTCCAGGTATCACAGGTCCATAACGAATGTAGTTTTGTTCAAAAAAGCTCATCATTTATGTCCAAAAATCTCCGTCTTGTTAGCACATGATCTAAGCCAGCCGGACTTCTCGTCATGAACGAGGGGAAAAAATATATTTACGTTCGTTCAAACATGTCAAACGTTGTATAGCATAAATCATTAGGGCCTTTTTTAACCAGAACATGAATAATATTCAAGGTGGACGAATGCATACTCTTTTATAACGTATTGGAACGAGGGTACCCAACATGAACTCGCGCGCCAGGTGTCTAATGGGACATCATCGTTCCATGGCTCTTGTTCGGTCAGATCTCCCTCCAGAAGACTCAAAACACTTTGTAAAGGCTGGTGACATCTAGTGGAAGCAATAGGAAGTGCCAAAATATTCCTCAGCCCCTGTGTTTTTCAATGGGATAGGTTTAAAGGCAATACAACACATCAGGTATCCACTTCCTGTCAGAAAATGTCTCAGGGTTTTGCCAGCCAAATGAGTTCTGTTATACTCACAGACACCATTCAAACAGTTTTAGAAAATTTAGGGTGTTTTCTATCCATATGTAATAAGTATATGCATATTCTAGTTACTGGGTAGGAGTGGTAACCAGATTAAATCGGGTATGTTTTTTTATCCAGCCGTGTCAATACTGCCCCCTAGCCCTAACAGGTTAAACCTCTTACATCTAGACGTTCCGCTAGCGGAACACCTTCTCCAATATCCAATGATGGGCGTGGCGCGAAATACAAAGTCCTCGAAAATCCGAAAACTTCCATTTTTCAAACATATGACTATTTTACACCATTTTAAAGACAAGACTCTCCTTTATCTAACCACACTGTCCGATTTCAAAAAGGCTTTACAGCGAAAGCAAAACATTAGATTATGTCAGCAGAGTACCCAGCCAAAAATAATCAGACACCCATTTTTCAAGATAGCATATAATGTCACAAAAAACTAAACCACAGCTAAATGCAGCACTAACCTTTGATGATCTTCATCAGATGACACTCCTAGGACATTATGTTATACAATACATGCATGTTTTGTTCAATCAAGTTCATATTTATATCAAAAACCAGCTTTTTACATTAGCATGTGACGTTCAGAACTAGCATTCCCACCGAACACTTCCGGTGAATTTACTAAATTACTCACGATAAACGTTCACAAAAAACAGAACAATTATTTTAAGAATTATATATACAGAACTCCTTTATGCAATCGCGGTGTCCGATTTTAAAATAGCTTTTCGGTGAAAGCACATTTTGCAATATTCTGAGTAGATAGCTCGTCATCACGGGCTAGCTATTTTGACACCCACCAAGTTTGGTATTCACTAAACTCAGATTTACTATAAGAAAAATTGGATTACCTTTGCTGTTCTTCGTCAGAATGCACTCCCAGGACTTCTACTTCAACAACAAATGTTGGTTTGGTTCCACATAATCCATAGTTATATCCAAATAGCGGCGTTTTGTTCGTCCGTTCAAGACACTATCCGAAGGGTAACGAAGGGTGACGCGCGGACGAGTATCGTGACAAAAAAATTCAAAATATTCCATTACCGTACTTTGAAGCATGTCAAACGCTGTTTAAAATCAATTGTTATGCGATTTTTCTCGTAAAATAGCGATAATATTCCGACCGGGAGTCGTTGTTTTCGTTCAAAGACTGAAAAAGTAAAATGGACTCTTCACGTGCATGCGCACGCCCGTCTCATTGTTCTCAGATCGACCACTTAGCAAATGCGCTACTGTTTTTCAGCCAGTAACTGCAGAGTCATCATTCAACGTTCTGGCGCCTTCTGATAGCCTATGGGAGCCTTAGAAAGTGTCACGTTACAGCAGAGATCCTTTGTTTTGGATAGAGATGACAAAGAAGGCCAAGAAATGGTCAGACAGGGTACTTGCTGTTTGGAATCTTCTCAGGTTTTGGCCTGCCATTTGAGTTCTGTTATACTCACAGACACCATTCAAACAGTTTTAGAAACTTTGGAGTGTTTTCTATCCAAAGCTACTAATTATATGCATATTCTAGTTTCTGGGCAGGAGTCATAACCAGATTAAATCGGGTATGTTTTTTATCCGGCCGTGAAAATACCTGAGAAGATTCTGTAAAGGAAGTGCCCTCTCTGACCATTCCTTGGGCTTCTTGGCTCTGTTTATTGAAAACTTAGGATCTTTGCTGTAACGTGACACTTCCTACTGCTCCCATAGGCTCTCAGAACCCGGGAATGATGTATGATGTATGATGTAATTCCAGCCCCAGGCTGAAACACATTAGCGCCTTTGGTAAGTGGTCGATCAGAGGACCATCAGACTGAGGCGAGTGCACAGGGCGACACCATGTTTTTATTTTCTCTCTCTTTGTATTAAAACACGATTTCCCGGTCGGAATATTACCGCTTTTTTACGAGAAAAATGGCATAAAAATTGATTTTAAACAGCGGTTGACATGCTTCGAAGTACAGTAATGGAATATTTAGATTTTTTTTTGTCACGAAACGCGGCGGGCGCGTCACCCTTCTTTACCCTTTCGGATAGTGTCTTGAATGCACGAACAAAACGCCGCTATTTGGATATAACTATGGATTATTTTGAACCAAACCAACATTTGTTATTGAAGTAGAAGTCCTGGGAGTGCATTCTGACGAAGAACAGCAAAGGTAATAACATTTTTCTTATAGTAAATCTGACTTTGGTGAGGGCTAAACTTGCTGGGTGTCTAAATAGCTAGCTCTGTGATGCCGGGCTATCTACTTAGAATATTGCAAAATGTGCTTTCACCAAAAAGCTATTTTAAATCGGATATAGCGAGTGCATAGAGGAGTTCTGTATCTATAATTATTAAAATAATTGTTATGTTTTTTGTGAACGTTTATCGTGAGTAATTTAGTCAATTCACCGGAAGTTTGCGGGGGGTATGCTAGTTCTGAACGTCACATGCTAATGTAAAAAGCTGGTTTTTGATATAAATATGAACTTGACTGAACAAAACATGCATGTATTGTATAACATAATGTCCTAAGATTGTCATCTGATGAAGATCATCAAAGGTTAGTGCTGCATTTAGCTGTGATTTGGGTTTATGTGACATTATATGCTAGCTTGAAAAATGGGTGTCTGATTATTTCTGGCTGGGTACTCTGCTGACATAATCTAATGTTTTGCTTTCGTTGTAAAGCCTTTTTGAAATCGGACAGTGTGGTTAGATTAACGAGAGTCTTGTCTTTAAAATGGTGTAAAATAGTCATATGTTTGAGAAATTGAAGTAATAGCATTTCTAAGGTATTTGAATAACGCGCCACAGGATTCCACTGGCTGTTACGTAGGTGGGACGAAATCGTCCCACTGGCCCTAGAGAAGGTAATTCTACCAGAAAGACAGCCATCCTAGAAGCACCTAAACCCCTCAATAAGAAACAAATGATGAGTTTTCTTGGAATGATTAACTATTGCCGTACGTGGATACCCCATTTTGCATTACATACAGGGAAGCTTAGTGAGTTGATATATGGTAAAGCTATGGCAGCAAAAGATAAGATCAAGTGGACAGATGAGGCTGAAAATCAGTTTGTAAACATTAAAAAGTTATTAACATCTAGCTCAGTACTGGCGTTTCCCAGATATGATCACCCCTTTACCCAGACAGTAGACTGTAAGGAGGGGTTCATGACATCAGTACTGACCCAGAGACACGGGGGAAAAAAATAGGCCTATTGCTTACTATTCCTCCCGATTAGATGAAGTAGCCCAAGCCATGCCACTATGTTTGCAGTCTGTGGTGGCAGCAGCTCAGGCAGTTGAGGACTCGGCATCTGTTGTGCTCTATCATGATTTGACTTTAAAAGTTCCTCATGCCGTATCCATACTGTTGTTAGAACATAAGATGGCTTACATGTCACCAGCTAGACATTTGTCTCGTATGATAATTATTTTGAACATGCCTAATTTGACAATATGATGTTGTACTACTCTGAACCCCTCAACATTAGTTCCTATTGCAACAGATGGCAGCCCACATGATTGTGTAACAGACACTGAGAAAGTTGTCCTACCAAGACCCGATTTGACTTATCTAGCTTTACCTGATGGGGAACTGACTATGTTTGTAGATGGATCATCAAGAAAGAACCATGATGGCACTAATGTGACAGGATATGCTATAGTTACAGACACAGAGGTCTTGGAAGCAGAGCCGTTACCGAGAAACTATTCAGCACAATAAGCAGAAATAGTAGCACTTACCCGTGTGTGTCAGTTAGGGACAGGAAAACATATTACTATTTACACAGACAGTGCCTACGCATTTAACACAGTACACATATTTGCAGCCCAATGGAGAAACAGGGGAATGGTAACCACTTCTGGGAAACCTATTACACACGCTCAGTTGATTTTGAATCTATTAGATGCTGTACTTTTGCCAGAAAATGTAGCCATTTGTAAATGTGAGGCCCACATTAGAGGGACAGATAGTGTCAGTAACGACAACAGAAAAGCAGATGTGGAAACGAAAAAGGCAGGTCTTAAACCGCAGCCGTCGACACAGCAGTTCTTAAAAGAGGAAGTAAACATAGACAAAGCTATATTAAAATTGTCAGTCTAGCGCACAAGTGAAAGGGATTTCAAAATGGGAGAAGTTAGGAGCAATTTATATAAGGACGGTATTTGGTATCATGGTAAGTTACCAATACTACCTAAGTCATTGTTTAGATATGCGGCAAGATTGACACAGCTCACTAAAAGTGGCAGTAATAAAGCCTCTCTTGAATAAGCCGAATCTTGACCCAGAAATTATAAAAAACTATTGGCCTATATCGAATCTTCCATTCCTCTGAAATATTTTAGAAAAAGCTGTAGCGCAGCAACTCACTGCCTTCCTGAAGACAAACAATGTATACGAAACGCTTCAGTCTGGTTTTAGACCCCATCATAGCACTGAGACTGCACTTGTGAAGGTGGTAAATGACCTTTTAATGACGTCAGACCAAGGCTCTGCATCTGTCCTCGTGCTCCTAGATCTTAGTGCCGCTTTTGATACCATCGAGCACCCCATTCTTTTGGAGAGATTGGAAACCCAAATTGGTCTACATGGACAAGTTCTGGCCTGGTTTAGATCTTATCTGTCGGAAAGATATCAGTTTGTCTCTGTGAATGGTTTGTCCTCTGACAAATCAATTGTACATTTCGGTGTTCCTCAAGGTTCCGTTTTAGGACCACTATTGTTTTCACTATATATTTTACCTCTTGGGGATGTCATTCAAAAACATAATGTTAAATTTCACTGCTAACCTACAAAGCATTACATGGGCTTGCTCCTACCTATCTTTCCAATTTGGTCCTGCCGTACATAACTACACGTACGCTACGGTCACAAGACGCAGGCCTCCTAATTGTCCGTAGAATTTCTAAGCAAACGGCTGGAGGTAGGGCTTTCTCCTATAGAGCTCCATTTTTATGGAATGGTCTGCCTACCCATGTGAGAGACGCAGACTCGGTCTCAACCTTAAAGTCTTTACTGAAGACTTATCTCTTCAGTAGGTCCTATGATTAAGTATAGTCTGGCCCAGGAGTGTGAAGGTGAACGGAAAGGCTGGAGCAACGAACTGCCCTTGCTGTCTCTGCCTTGCCGGTTCCCCTCTCTCCACTGGGATTCTCTGCCTCTAATCCTATTACAGGGGATGAGTCACTGGCTTACTGGTGTTCTTCCATGCCGTCCATGGGAGGGGTGCGTCACTTGAGTGGGTTGAGTCACTGACGTGGTCTTCCTGTCTGGGTTGGCGCCCCCCCTTGGGTTGTGCCATGGCGTAGATCTTTGTGGGCTATACTCGGCCTTGTCTTAGGACGGTAAGTTGGTGGTTGGAACCATCCCTCTAGTGGTGTGGGGGCTGTGCTTTGGCAAAGTGGGTGGGGTTATATCCTGCCTGTTTGGCCCTGTCCGGGGGTATCATCGGATGGGGCCACAGTGTCTTCTGATCACTCCTGTCTCAGCCTCCAGTATTTATGCTGCAGTAGTTTGTGTCGGGGGGCTAGGGTCAGTCTGTTACATCTGGAGTATTTCTCTTGTCTTATCCAGTGTCCTGTGTGAATTTAAATATGCTCTCTCTAATTCTCTCTTTCTCTCTTTCTTTCTTTCTTTCTTTCTTTCTCTCGGAGGACCTGAGCCCTAGGACCATGCCTCAGGACCACCTGGCATGATGACTCCTTGCTGTCCCCAGTCCACCTGGCCGTGCTGCTGCTCCAGTTTCAACTGTTCTGCCTGCGGCTATGGAACCCTGACCTGTTCACCGGACGTGCTTGTTGCACCCTCGACAACTACTATGATTATTATTATTTTATTATTATTTGACCAGTACCCCTGTAAAGCCCCACCCCCTCCCGGTGAATATATCACTGGCTAGAGGCCAACCCACACTTTCACTTCTATGAACGCACACAGTGAGGATCGGGCGGGTTAGGGAATCTTCGTTAGAGAGGTAACCCCCGAACCTTGTTGGTATTCGGTTCTTCTCCTGACTCTGTGATTGTTCGACAGTGTCAGTGTGTCTTACCCTCCCGCAATGTGTGATATGAACCCAGGTAGCTCTTTCAGCTATTCTCACCGCGAAGGCTATTACCAGGAACACTTGGTATGGGCCCTCCCACCGTGGCTGCTTCCAGTTCTTTTCTCCTCAGGGACTGGATCCACACCCAGTCTCCTGGTTGGATTGAGTGAATCATCTTCTCCTGTAATTCACCTGTTGGACACAAAGTCTTGGACATACAGGTTTGGTTAACCATGTGTTCTGTTAGTATATCTTCAACTTCTATGTCTACCTGTTCTGGCCTCCCTAACTCTGGCATTCTATATGGTTTACCTGATCAGCTAAAATGTAATCCATTATTTAAAGAGATAGATCCTAGTAAACCAACTACCCTAATCATGTCCACCCAGTAATTTGGGACCGCTTCTTCCCATTTAATATACTTATCTATTATAAAAAATGTTTTTTAAGTAGTTCGTTATCCAATAGGCCACAAAGTGTTTCCGAACCTGCTCTACTATCCCCCCTTTTGACACATGGCTCTGCCCATGTGTCAATCTTGCCGCATCTCTTCACAATGACTTAGGTAGTATTGGTAACTTATCATGATACCAAATACCGTCCTTATATAAATTGCTCCTAACTTCTCCCATTTCGAAATCCCTTTCACTGGTGCTCTAGACTGACAATTTTAATATAGCTTTGTCTATGTTTACTTCCTCTTTTAACCTCTCTAGTGTATGTGGGACGAAATCGTCCCACCTAGTCAACAGCAGTGGAATCGAGTGGCGCGATATTCAAATACCTTAAAAATGCTATTACTTCAATTTCTCAAACATATGACTATTTTACACCATTTTAAAGACAAGACGATCCTTTATCTAACCACATTGTCTGATTTCAAAAAGGCTTTACAACGAAAGCAAAACATTAGATTATGTCAGGAGAGTACCCAGCCAGAAATAATCAGACACCCATTTTTCAAGCTAGCATATAATGTCACAAAAACCCAGAAGACAGCTAAATGCAGCACTAACCTTTGATGATCTTCATCAGATGACACACCTAGGACATTCTGTTATACAATACATGCATGTTTTGTTCAATCAAGTTCATATTTATATCAAAAAACAGCTTTTTACATTAGCATGTGACGTTCAGAACTAGCATACCCCCCGCAAACTTCCGGGGAATTTGCTAACAATTTACTAAATTACCCACGATAAACGTTCACAAAAAGCATAACAATTATTTTAAGAATTATAGATACAGACCTCCTCTATGTACTCGATATGTCCGATTTTAAAATAGCTTTTTGGTGAAAGCACATTTTGCAATATTCTAAGTACATAGCCCAGCCATCACGGGCTAGCTATTTAGACACCCGGCAAGTTTAGCCTTCAACAAAATCAGATTTACTATCATAAAACTTTGATTACCTTTTGTTGTCTTCGTCAGAATGCACTCCCAGGACTGCTACTTCAATAACAAATGTTGGTTTGGTCCAAAATAATCCATCGTTATATCCGAATAGCGGCGTTTTGTTCGTGCGTCCCAGACACTATCCAAAATGGTAAATCAGGGTTGCGCGCATGGCGCAATTCGTGACAAAAAATGTCTAAATATTCCATTACCGTACTTCGAAGCATGTCAACCGCTGTTTAAAATCAATTTTTATGCAATTTATCTCGTAAAAAAGCGATAATATTCCGACCGGGAATCTCCTTTTCGGCAAACAGAGGAAAAATCACAAAGACGGGGGCGGCCAGGTCACGCGCCTAAACCCACAGTCCCTTGATCGGCCACTTGAGAAAGGCGATAATGTGTTTCAGCCTGGGGCTGGGATGACGACATTCTGTTTTTTCCCGGGCTCTGAGCGCCCATGGAAGACGTAGGAAGTGTCATGTTAGAGCAGAGATCCTTTGTAAAAGATAGAGATGGCAAAGAAGTTCAAGAAATGGTCAGACAGGCCACTTCCTGTAAAGGAATCTCTCAGGTTTTGACCTGCCATTTGAGTTCTGTTATACTCACAGACACCATTCAAACAGTTTTAGAAAATTTAGGGTGTTTTCTATCCATATGTAATAAGTATATGCATATTCTAGTTACTGGGTAGGAGTGGTAACCAGATTAAATCGGGTATGTTTTTTATCCAGCCGTGTCAATGCTGCCCCCTAGCCCTAACAGGTTAAAAAAGGCCCTAATGATTTATGCTATACAACGTTTGACATGTTTGAACGAACGTAAATATATTTTTTTCCCTCGTTCATGACGAGAAGTCCGGCTGGCTTAGATCATGTGCTAACAAGACGGAGATTTTTGGACATAAATGGTGAGCTTTTTTGAACAAAACTACATTCGTTATGGTCCTGTGATACCTGGAAGTGACATCTGATGAAGAGAATCAAAGGTAATGGATTATTTACATAGTATTTTCGATTTTAGATCTCCCCAACATGACGTCTAGTCTGTATCGCAACGCGTATTTTTCTGGGCGCAGTGCTCAGATTATTGCAAAGTGTGATTTCCCAGTAAGGTTATTTTTAAATCTGGCAAGTTGATTGCGTTCAAGAGATGTAAATCTATAATTCTTTAAATGACAATATAATATTTTACCAATGTTTTCTAATTTTAATTATTTAATTTGTGACGGTGACTTGACTGCCGGTTATTGGAGGGAAACGATTTCCTCAACATCAATTCCATAGTAAAACGCTGTTTTTGGATATAAATATGAACTTGATAGAACTAAAAATGCATGCATTGTCTAACATAATGTCCTAGGAGTGTCATCTGATGGAGATTGTAAAAGGTTAGTGCATCATTTTAGCTGGTTTTATGGTTTTGGTGACCCTGTCTTTGAATTGACAAAACATTACACACAACTCTTGTAAATGTACTGTCCTAACATACTCTAAATTTATGCTTTCGCCGTAAAACCTTTTTGAAATCGTAAAACGTGGTTAGATTAAGGAGATGTTTATCTTTCAAAGGGTGTAAAATAGTTGTATGTTTGAAAAATTTGAATTTTGACATTTATTTGGATTCAAATTTGCCGCTCTTGAAATGCACCTGCTGTTGATGGAGTGCACCACGGGTGGCACGCTAGCGTCCCACCTAGCCCATAGAGGTTAATTGAGCTTCTTGTCTGTGACTGAGATACGTAATCTGCACATTTACTAAAACGTCAGCTCTCATCTCTCCCAATGTTCTCAATGTCAAACCATGAAGGCCGGGTAGTTTTTTTTCATGATTGCAACCCAGGTCATTTTAGTCGGCTGGCCCTCGCTACATATTTGTCGTCAGACCCACTGGCTCCAGGTCATTTATAAGTCTATGCTAGGTAAAGCTCCGCCTTAGCTCAGCTCACTGGTCACGATAACAACACCCACCCGTAGCACGCGCTCCAGCAGGTACATCTCACTGTTCATTCCCCAAAGCCAACACCTCCTTTGGCCGCCTTTCCTTCCAGTTCTCTGCTGCCAGTGACTGGAACGAATTGCAAAAATCGCTGAAGGCGGAGACTTATTGCTCCCTCACTAACTTTAAACATCAGCTATCTGAGCAGCTAACCGATCGCTGCAGCTGTACATAGTCCATCTGTAAATAGCCCACCCAATCTACCTACCTCATCCCCATATTGTTTTTATTTACTTTGCTGCTCTTTTGCACACCAGTATCTCTACTTACACATCATCATCTGCTCATCTATCACTCCAGTGTTAATCAGCTAAATTGTCATTACTTTGCTACTACGGCCTATTTATTGCCATACCTCCTCACGCCATTTGCACACACTGTATATAGACTTTCTTTTTTCTGTTGTGTTGACTGTACGCTTGTTTATGCCATGTAACTCTGTGTTGTTGTTTCTGTCACACTGCTTTTCTTTATTCTTGGCCAGGTCGCAGTTGTAAATGAGAACTTATTCTAAACTGGCCTACCTGGTTAAATAAAGGTGAAATAATAAAAATAAAAAGATCCTATATCATAATGAATCAGATTACATGGAGAGATGGGACTGATCCTAGATCATAATGAATCAGATTACATGGACGGGGGGGACCTGATCCTAGATCATAATGAATCAGATTACATGGAGAGGGGGGGACCTGATCCTAGATCATAATGAATCAGATTACATGGAGAGGGGGGACCTGATCCTAGATCATAGTGAATCAGATTACATGGAGAGGGGGTACCTGATCCTAGATCATAATGAATCAGATTACATGGAGAGGGGGGACCTGATCCTAGATCATAATGAATCAGATTACATGGAGAGGGGGGGACCTGATCCTAGATCATAATGAATCAGATTACATGGAGAGGGGGGACCTGATCCTAGATCATAGTGAATCAGATTACATGGAGAGGGGGTACCTGATCCTAGATCATAATGAATCAGATTACATGGAGAGGGGGGACCTGATCCTAGATCATAATGAATCAGATTACATGGAGAGGAGGGGGGACCTGATCCTAGATAATAATGAATCAGATTACATGGAGAGGGGGGACCTGTTCCTAGATCTTAATGAATCAGATTACATGGAGAGGGGGGGACCTGATCCTAGATCATAATGAATCAGATTACATGGAGAGGGGCGACCTGATCTTAGATTATAATGAATCAGATTACATGGAGAGGTGGGACCTGATCCTAGATCATAATGAATCAGATTACATGGAGAGGGGGGACCTGATCCTATATCATAATGAATCAGATTACATGGAGAGGAGGGACCTGATCCTATATCATAATGAGTCAGATTACATGGAGAGGAGGGACCTGATCCTAGATCATAATGAATCAGATTACGTGGAGAGGGGGACCTGATCCTAGATCATAATGAATCAGATTACATGGAGAGCCGGATATATATAATATACCCTACTATTTTTTTATATTTAATATGCCATAAACTATAGTTTTTTTTAACAGTTTCATTAGTTCATTGTAATTAACTTAATCATTATGACACACCCCTCTCTATTGTCATTGGTTGCACTAATTGCACTGTTTGTCTACATAACCTGGTTCAAGTATTGATGACATCACCCTGAAGAAGGCACAGTGATGCTGAAACGTTGGTAAATACCCAATAAATTACTGGGAGTTTATATATGGAGTGTGGGATTCTCTTTATTTTGATAGTTTATAACTCTTATGTATGTGCCATCTTTTTGTGTTCTTCAGGCAGCCTGGGAAAGAACTGAAAAAACTCACTAAAGAGTCAAGACAGAGACACCAGAAAGACCCAAGAAGACTTGGACGCAGTATCAGAGGACAGAGAGGGATGTTCAGAACTCACTCAGTCTGGTCAGTTGGTGAGGGTAGACTTGGAGGCTGCTTACCTGACATGGAGGAAGTCCCCCCTCCTCTCCCCTACCTTCACTATACCCCCCTCCTCTCCCCTACCTTCCCTATACTCCCCTCCTCTCCCCTACCTTCCCTATACCCCCCTCCCTTCTCTCCCCTACCTTCCCTATACCCCCTCCTCTCCCCTACCTTCCCTATACCCCCTCCTCTCCCCTACCTTCCCTATACCCCCTCCTCTCCCCTACCTTCCCTATACCCCCCCCTCTCCCCTACCTTCCCTATACCCCCCCCCCCCCCCTATTATGTTGGACCATCATGTTTATTTGTTTGAATCTTGTCTTTGTTTGTGATCAGGTTAGAAGAGAATGACTCCTCAACCCAAGAGGCCCTGGAGCAGCTGTGATCAGGTTAGAAGAGAATGACTCCTCAACCCAAGAGGTCCTGGAGCAGCTGTGATCAGGTTAGAAGAGAATGACTCCTCAACCCAAGAGGTCCTGGAGCAGCTGTGATCAGGTTAGAAGAGAATGACTCCTCAACCCAAGAGGCCCTGGAGCAGCTGTGATTACGTTAGAAGAGAATGACTCCTCAACCCAAGAGGCCCTGGAGCAGCTGTGATCAGGTTAGAAGAGAATGACTCCTCAACCCAAGAGACCCTGGAGCAGCTGTGATCAGGTTAGAAGAGAATGACTCCTCAACCCAAGAGGTCCTGGAGCAGCTGTGATCAGGTTAGAAGAGAATGACTCCTCAACCCAAGAGGCCATGGAGCAGCTGTGATCAGGTTAGAAGAGAATGACTCCTCAACCCAAGAGGCCCTGGAGCAGCTGTGATCAGGTTAGAAGAGAATGACTCCTCAACCCAAGAGGTCCTGGAGCAGCTGTGATCAGGTTAGAAGAGAATGACTCCTCAACCCAAGAGGCCCTGGAGCAGCTGTGATCAGGTTAGAAGAGAATGACTCCTCAACCCAAGAGGCCCTGGAGCAGCTGTGAGAAAGCATCAGTGTGGAAACATTTGGGGAAATTTAAAGAAGGTTTCCTGGAAAAGAGGATTGACTGTTACGTAAAGGGTCAGAGCCACTGATTGGACAAAATATTAAGGATACCTTCCTAATATTGAGGTACGCCTGGTCAGTTTGTCATGGAAAGAAAGGTGTCCTTAATGTTTTGTGTTAATTACATAATAATGATACATTTATGGATTGTTTTATGTAGCCTATTGTTTTCTATTTATTCAACCTGCCATCTACCCACCTGGGGACTGAGGGTTATGAGAGAACCCCCACATCACTAGCTTCTCTTTATTCAACCTGCCATCTACCCACCTGGGGACTGAGGGTTATGAGAGAACCCCCACATCACTAGCTTGCATGTTTTGCAGTCTTGTAAAGATAAGGAGGGGACGACTGGGAGGCAGGTTGGCATTTATTGTTATGAATCTTGTCCTGGAGGCAGGTTGGCATTTATTGTCATGAATCTTGCCCTGGAGGCAGTTCAGCAAAGTATCCCCTAGCTGGCACAGGCACAAAGTAATACAATCAGATTTTAATCCTAACCTCAACCCTAACCACACTGCTAATCCTTCCCTTAAATTAAGACCATAAAACAACATTTTCCACAGCCAATTCTGACTTTGCAGCTGACATATCTAGAGGAAATCCCACAGTTCTGCCTCCAGGTCAAGATTCATGACAAACGTAAACATGAGACAGGGAGAAGCAATGTAAAAATCAATAACAAAATTGTTTTCACAATTAACATGCTTTTTCTTGTTTCAAGTATGTTTTATTATGAAAAGTACAATATATCCATGTATACTTGTTCAACTATGGAGCTTATGTCCACATATAATTGTACAATTTGTTTTTCCAACATAAAAGACAAGAAATGATCACATTGGTATTTTAACAGTGTTATTGTAAGAGTTTAAATGTTTAAACAGAGGATACATCTAAAACAGGATAAAAACAAGTGCAGTATGTTGTGAGAATGTTACTTTAACGTCGACTCATAACGTCACACTATAACTTAATGGGAGTCTTGTGGAAAGACTGCATGTTGTTTTGGGTGGATTGAGTGACGTCTTCATCAACATTTTGCAGAATATTCCGGTAATATTTTCACCTCTTGTCAGCTGCAGACATTCATAAGGAGTTCCAGTAGTTTATTTGCCATTTGCAGGTATTAAAAGTAATACATACATTGTAATTCCTTGTTGGAGCTCTGTCACATACAGGACAGTACATACCAGAGGAGGCT